>NC_142090.1:60428889-60730958 GCF_054644295.1 Miniopterus natalensis | reverse complement strand
CAGATGTGTTGACTCCGTAATTCAGAATGAAGTAACATAATCTTTATACTGGCTCTGGGTATGATTAATGGTGCTAGGAACTTATAAATAGAAATCAAAATTTCTCAAATGGGAAAATGCTAAGTGGAAGATGTAGAAATAAACAAAGACAACCTAAGTGAGACCAGACAGGGCTCATTTATTCAGAGCTTGCTATAGCAAGCCAGTCAGCCTCCATCACTAGCCTTTGGCAGAGACTCAAAGTCAGAGAGGGGAGTGCACAGGCTCTGCAGTGGGGAAAAAAGGGATAACTAGAAATAGGGCATCCTATGTGATTGGTTTGGGGGAGATTATTTAGCTTTTTCTGGTTCATCTGGAGTTGGAAGCCAGGGCAAAACTTAGGGAAACTGGAAGTCACTGACCAAGTTCGGATCCTTCTGGCTGGTTACAGCAGCTGTTGTGCATCAGAGCTGGACTGTACATATGGTCTGGCCATTGAGAGTTTATATATTTAGTCTCTAGTCCCCCACCCCCACCCCTTGGGTCGTTCTCTCACTTGTGAGAGGTTGAGCAATTCAGGGAAGGCTAGGGATCCAGATCTTCACCAGTTGAGAATTGTTCAGTCATCTCTATAGTCAACTGCACTGTAAGATCTTCAATTTATAATTTATAAGCTTGGAAAGACTGGGCCCCGAATGTCTGCAATATCCAGTTAAACTCAGAAATCCTCTCAATCATCATTTTACAACTGGAGTAGGATAAATTTGGATCGTCCTTGGCCTATAGGAGAGAGTGTTTTTCTCTTCTGAATTAGGTCATGCACTAAATAATGGGCAGTATTTGGGCAAAACTGTAACATCTTTTGAAACTTTATGTCTCATTTTGCTGTGGCTGAGAACAAATAAATGAAATCTTTTCTACAGACTTCTTTGTTCTCTGAACAAAGCGTGGCATCATCTACACATTATATCAGAACTGAATCACAAGAGAAATTAGATGTTTTAAATCTTGATTGAGGACTTATTCATATAGTTTCATCTTTTCTGTTACTGTAATTTAATTATGGTCCAATCAATTCTTATTGAAAATGTTTCGAGCATGACTTTTAGGAGACTTTGGCCTCTTTTTTGAGCCTTTTTCAGATTTACTGTCAACATAGGGATCTTGTAGGTTTCTTTCTGAGTTGATCCAATCAACTCTTGCCATCCAGGATTTGGTGTCTGAGGATCTGACCAACATGTGTACAAAATGATATAAGCCAGGTAACGCTAGGTAACTATATACCCAGAATTCTAAATTCATTTATGAATAGCTGCTGGTCTTGCCTGGGTTTAGGGAAATCTTTAATTACAGTTTTTAATTAACCTAGAGTCAAAGGTTTAAATTCTACAGTTGCCTGAATACCTGGCTCATGGGAGAAATGGATCTTTAGAGGGAAGTGGTATTTCCAGGTCTTTGGAGAGTCATTGGCAAAAGCAAGAGTAACTGAACAGGGAAAGAGGGAGAGTCCATAGGGATGCAGAAGAAGTGAGATCAGAGGGTCAGGGAAGAAAAAGGTGCCGGGTGTAAGCAGGAAAGTAGAGGGAAAAAAGGGGGAAGACTGATGGAAATGAGCCTTGTTTGTTTTAGCGTAAGTTTGGTTTTGGTTGAAGACATATTTTAAATCCTGGGTCAAGGATATGTTTTTATTGGTTTTATTTTTTTGATGTTGTTTTTTAAAGAGAGAGGAAGAGGGAGAAAGAGAGAGAGAAACATTGATATGAGAGAAACAGAAATTGATTGCCTCCCATACCCACCCCTACCAAGGATGGAACTGGCAACCTGGGTATGTACCCTGACCGGAAATCGAACCCCAACCTTTTGGTGCATGAGACGACATTTCAACTAACTGAGCCACTGGGCCCAGGGCTGGTTGAAGACTCTTTTAGTGAAACAACTTTTTATTCAGAATTTCATTTAGAGGTCTCTGCACACTAACCAAAAAATGCTACCCATTAGGACCAAGAAATCTTATCCCCTTTCTTTTCTGGCCTGCCTCTCAAATGAACACTTTTGTTCAAGTAAAATGTTCTCCAGAGTGGTCTCTCAAGCCCAAATCATCCTTGGTGAAGTTATGCCATTTAGAAAGATAGCTGCATGAATTAGAATTGTAATGAGAGTATATATAAGAAGGAACTTTTCCTAGGGAGGAAAGTATTTAGGCCTAGATGACTCCATGAGGGCTGGCAATGGTCAGTAGAAACGTGATGATTGTGCACCTCATATTTTGGGCCTCTAACTGGAGGTTGGCCTCCAAATGCAGACCCAATAATCTGCAACCCCCACCTCCCAACTTCCCACCCTACAGGTGGAAAACCAGAGCAAACAGTCTCTCTGGATCAAAGTCAAGCTCTTAAGACGAAAAGTCAAGACAGAAGGAGAAACTCATATGGTTTTTGGTGACTCTCAGAGGAGTTTGTCCAAATGTACATCTTTCTGGTAAAAACAAAGATTCGGGAGTGTGTGAGGTTGGCTGGAACAGGCTTACAAGGCCCAGGCCTGGGCTTTCACCTGTGATTCTCCTTTTAATAAACAACACTTTCAGACAGCACAACCAAAAACAGAAGCGCAAAACACAGCAAAGGAGGTGAAAAGATGAACCGATTCCACCAAGAATGTCAAACAAATGGGAATCGATCCCAAAGTCTGCTTATCAAACTAGAGATAAAAAGCCAAGGAACTCAATGAGGAGACAGCAAAGTGCAGACCTCCTGCTGACTTACCCCTCCAGAGAGCACTCCACAGGCCACATGCACTAGACACCGCGAGCGTCCGTGGCTACTGCAACTGGTTGAAGCCTGGGGTCCATGCAACAGGCAGCGCAGACCTGCCTAGGTGAGGCCTTCAGTAAAACTGTGGAAATCAATGAGTACCACCCAAATGAGACTTTTAAAAGGCAGCCACTACCAATGGCTTTTGGCAGAGACTCCAAGACTAGCATGGAAGTTTTATAGTGGTGGTTGTGGAGGAGGGTGAGGGGAAGTAAGCCTCATGTATGGTCTGATTGGAGGTTCTTGGCATGGGGAGGCTGGAGGTTGGCCAGCTATCAAATATTTGCCTTTCTCTGGTTGGTCCTGAGCTGGAAGCTGGGGTAAAAATTAGAAGAAGCTGGCAATCATTGACCAAGTCCTGATGGTTCTGGGCTGCAAGGGTTGTGGGACTGAGCTGTATCATCATAGACAGGGTGTTGCCCCCCCAAAACATATATATATATATATATATATATATATATATATATATATATACACACACACACACACACTTTAACAGCTGATAGCCCAGTTTTGAAAATGAAACGTATTCTAATAAACACCGCCTTTACAATTATTCAAAGTGTGTGTATACATTTTTGGGACACCCTATATGCTCTGGCATTGTCTGTTTGTATTTTTAATCTTTCTAGGAGGGCAGCGACTTTTTTAAATTTGAAAGTCTTCATTGAGTTGATAGTTAGACCAAGCTTTGTGGATAGTAAGGAGTATAATTTTGGATAGGTTTCTCTAGTCTCTGCTAGACATGTTCCATTGGACCACTGGTCTGAGGATTTCTTTAGAGGCAATTTCATTTTTATAGCCAACTTCTGGTTTTCATTTCCTTTCCTGATCTCCTGCTGTGTGACCTGGTGCCCTGAAGCTGACATATGTCTGCAGCAGGTTGCCCTGGCCTTGCCTGCCCAGAAGTGTTCCATATTCCAAAAAGGCTGTCAGAAACACTTTGAAGTCCAAGGCTCTTCCTTTTGTTATCCTTTTAAATTGTTGGTAATACTAACACAGTCATTTACACATAGAGGGTAATCAATAATTGATTGACTCATTTGAAAATATACCTTAGGTTCCCCCCAGCCCAGAGCTTTCTTAGACAGAGACTGGCTCATTAAAATGGTATCACACAGGTCATCCTTACTATCTTCCCCTCAAATTATTCAATGTACATGTCACCGAGCAGGGTGCTTAGCCGATGACTTAAAGAGAAAAGAAAATCTATTTTTGATTGTGAGAAAAATCTTTGAGAACTGGAGACATCGTCAGTTTCAAACTGTTTTCGCACCTGAGCAGAATTATAAGTTACTCTGTCCCGGAGAGGAAGAGAGAATTAAGCTGCTCATTACCAAGGCTCCTGGTAGTCTTGGCCCCACAGGTTCAGGCCAACCCTGGAACTCACAAATTGCCAGCTGGTGAGGCAGTTAATGAATAAAAGAACTGAGTAAAGACTTTGAGGTTAAAAATTACCAAGAAGGGTTCGATAATTTAAATAGGAAGGAAAAGACTTCACATCTGCAGCTGCAGCTGTGGTTTCTACAGTCCCTGAATTTAGTTCTATTTCTGTTCTGTGAGATACCTGACATGCTCATGCCATATTAGTGGCAGTTAGCTCTGATTTTCTTCCTTGCATTCAATATTATTGCCAGTGTGAAACGGAGTTTTTTGATGCCCTCAAGGACAGCTTTTCTTCTTTTATGTGTAGAAATGACCATTTAGAGGTTTCCTTAGGTTGCTTTATAAATGAAAATTTTATGTGCTTGATACTTTCTTAAACTTTTAATTTACCTTATAGTCTTTGAATTCTCTAAAAAGTCTAGGAAGTTTTTACAGTTGCTTTTAAGGGGGATTTTAGAACCTTATTAAATTCCTTTAAAATCTCAGCTTATTAAATTTCCTTTTCCATTTAACATTTTATGTTAAATTTTTAATTTTTCTTTTCAGCAGTACAATTGAATAACTTAAACAGTCTTTCTGACTACTCTTACTAATCTCATAGATGAAACTTAGAAATACCTCAAATTATCTTAAAGTCTTCAAGAATGTGCATAAATTTGTAAGAATTGAATTTAATATCACAAACCTAAAACATTTACACAAGTATACTTCACAAAATGGAACTGCAAGGCTAATAAGACAAATAAGCATTATAGGAAAATATAGTAGCAAATACGCAAGATTCCTTAACGCAAAATATTAACATTAGGTATTTTATTTTCTTAATATTTTTATACATACTCCTAATCTTTCCTGGGTGAAAAGATGCTTAATCATTAAATAAATAATTATGTCATACAAAAAAATTTTCTAATATCCATTAAATAACAATTCCCTATTTCCCCCTCCCCACCAACCCCTGACAACCACCATTCTAATTTCTCTTTCTATGAATTTGACTACTCTAGATTCCTCATGTAAGTGGCTTCATCCAGTGTTTGTCTTTATGTGATTGCTTATTTCACTTAGCATAGTGTCCTAAAGGTCCATTCATGTTGTAGTGAATCAGAATTTTGTTCTTTGTTAAGGCAGAATTCTAGAATGACTCTTGATGACAATAGTGAGGGTCTCAAACTAAGTCATTGCTATAATCACTATACTTTTAAAGAGGGGATGGAGAAGCGTTTCACAAGGTTCATGTTCATGAATTCAAGTCACAAATAAGTTACAAATTTTCTAGTATAGGCATAAACTGCTGATCCTCTCCTCAGTGAAGATTTTCCCACTAGGATGCCTCTTGGATTTTAATACTCCTAACTTCATAAAACATATTTATTTCTCAAAACAAGATTTTAGGTTGGTGTTTATATGGCGGAAATGTATATTTATGTCCCCAAAGCTCAATGCAATATTTTTTACCAGAGTGATGAAAAGGTAATTTCCTCAAGTTGTGATCCAAATATAATTGACAGAATGACAGAATCAGTGAGAAGCCTTGGCAAGCATACTATCATTTCAATAAAGGAGAGGTGACTTTATGATGTCCATAGTGTACAGAGAGGCATTGCAGCATTACACTATGTATGCAGGAATATTGTATGCAGTAATAATAATATCACATCCCAACATTGGTCTGTTTCTCAGATCCAATTGTTTTCTATATTTTAAGAAATTGGTTGGAGGCATCGAATTGATGGCAAAGGGAACCAACGTTGTGCCACCTTAAAGCTGCCTGTTAAGATATTGACTTTAAGCTGGTTATTAGAAACCAAAGACCCAGAAAGAACCTTTGATCCTCTCCCCTTTCCTTCCTAAGAGATTCAGAGGAAAGACCTACTCCAGGAAGGAAATCTTAGGACGTTCGTCTTAGCAGTCTCCTTTGAATTGAGTATGGTGGGTGGGAGGGTGTCAGGCAGGGACCTGTTCACACATTATCGTGGGTTTCTGGGTTGCCCAGCAGAAATTCACCTGCCGTGTATATTCCGCTCTTCCTCAACTACCTGTAAATTGCCTACTTCCTTCGCAATCTCAGACCCTTATCCCCCTTTTCTCCTTTGTCCAAATTTTACTTCACTGTGTTGGGAATTTTTCATTGCTTATGTAAATTCCCCATAGACACATATTAAAACTTGATTTTCTCTTGTTAATCTTTCTCTGTTAATTCCATTATTAACCCAGCTAGAAGAATTTAGAAGGTGGGAGTAAAAGTACCTTTTTCAGCCCCAACAATGGGTAACTATTAAAAGTTTTGTTAGTTAAAATAATTGACACAGGCTTCTGTTAACAATTGTTTGCGTAAGTGCTGATGGTCAGGAACAGTTTATTGACATTAATCAGGATATGCCTGCCTTTGTCATTTGAAAGAAGTGTCCAGCCCACACCAAGATTATTGCTACTTCCTTCATTATCTCAGTTGGATTTTCATTTCTTTGTCTCCTAAGGTATTTTAGTACCTTCTTGTCTACCTTCAAAAATCTTTGGACTTGACCAAATCTTACATTCTATTCATGTTCTTTCTTTCTATCTCCTAGGACTATAACTTTTATAACTATTAGAAGATACCTAATTAAATTCCAGGCATCCCCATGACTTTGTCTGGTTTTTGCACTCTTGACTTTTAAGATCTTTCTGTTGACACTTGTACATGCAGTATGATCATTGGCTTTATGTATTTGTATTGCCTGTATGTCTGCCGGCTTGTCAAGTTAAAAAGCTCTTTGGGGTGGGTTATAGAAATGTTTCTAAAATTTAGTGAGTCAAATTTAGCTTTTAGTTTTTCTGTTTCAGTAAATGCGAGCTGTAAAATATGTATTTCAGGCTTCCATTCACACTGCTTTACTGCATTACCATTGATTGACATGGACATTTTTGCTCTAGTCTAAAATAACAAAATACCTGGTATTACCAAATGACCAGTCATTCTGTCATTTATAATCTTATTTTTTATTTGACTAGTCATGGAAGAAGGAAAATGTCCACATTGTTTGCTTTACAAAAGGGTCAAAATGGAAATAGCTGTAAAATATTAAAGTCAAAAGAGATTATTAGCCTTAGAAGTTTGATGAAGCCTTGCTAGATGCGAGTGGGAACAAGTTAAAGAAGTGAACCCAGAAAGCCTGAAAGAATCTAAGAGCCAAACCCTGGTAAAACCTCCTTTAACTCTAAACTATTATTTGCAAGAAAATGAAAACAGAAATTTACCAAATCAATAAAAGGATAATATTCTAAAGAAAGAGTATATTCTAAGGAAACAGAAGGAAATTTTTCCTCTAAAAAATATTGATTTTCACCTGGGAAATGATCCTAAGACAATCACGCCTTCCAGGTACAACACCGGACAAGCTGTAGTAGAGGTCAGAGACTAGAAAGGTTCTAAGAACTCAGACCACCTGTGCCATCGTGACACAACTGCTTATTCCAGAGAACTGTGGCCCAGGAATATGACTATAAATCTGTAAATTTTACTATTTGTTCTGCAAACCAATTTTATCCAGGTAAATACTTTGCTCATTTGGATAAGCAATTCTTATTGGGACTGACAAATTCGGGTCTCATCAGACCTGCATGCTTAGCAGCACCAATTCTGCCTTGGGCCATGTATCCACACCCAGTAAGACCTTACTCAGCCTTGCCTTTGTTTCTTTGATAATTGCTTCATTTAGCTTCTTTTGCTTGGAGCTGAAAGTCTCAAGGCTGTGAGACTTGCTGATTGGGCAGATTCTTTCCCAGTGTTTCAGTTCTCACTGGGTCTTCGCTGACACTCTGGGCCACACATGTGTGCCTTCATGCTTTCCTTCATGTACCTTCTTCTCAAGGAGAATTTAGAGTGACTGACCACTCTGGGCTATTTCTGAAATGAACAAGATATGCCATTTTACTTGAGGGACAAATGAGAACAAATGGGAAGAAAACCTTGGGAGGAGATTCTCAGACTTGTATGTCCAAATGAGAAATTACTTTTTAACATAAGCTAACCCCTCAAATTTTCCTTCTTCGGTGAGTATGAAGTACTAATTTTTTAATCATAAGGTTTGATGGAATTGTTAAAGGCCCTAAATGTTGTTTAAATAAACTGTAATGTTTTTCCTCCAGTATGTGTATGTGTAAAAATAGGGTTTCTTTCATCTAACTCTTCTCCTCCTTTAGAATTTAGGCAATTAGCCTTTTACAGTGATAATTTTATATCTGTCTTAAACTGGCTTCTTGTTGCTTTTTCTTTCCTTTTTTCTTTCCACTTTTGTTCCCTTCTCTTTGGAAATTAATTTGTTCATGAACATTTCTCTGTCATTATGTGTAAATTCCAGGAATATCTAGTGCAGATATAAAGTCAAGGATTCCCAAGATAAAAAAAGGAAGGGAGGAAATATTACATTGTTTGTGCTTCTTTTGTACATTTTTTCTTGCCAAGAGTGAAACTTGGAAGAAAAGTTAACTGTGAGTTTAAGTAATGGACATGGTTCCTACTTGAAAGAAAAACTCAATACAGAGAACTTTTGGCAAAATTCCAGTCTTTAGAATTTTTGATATTTTATTACAGAGATTTATTTATATTTGAAAATTAGGAAAAAATATTTTTCTTAAATAGACAATACTCTGGCAAATTAGAGTAATTTAATTGTAGCTTAAAATCAACACTTTTTACTAATTTTATTAACGTGTAAAAAATTTTATCAAAATATTTTTGTTAGTACAAAATGAGTTTAATTTTTTATATTTTAAATGTTTAAGATTTACTATGTTAGTTCCATGGATCCAGTAAGTTACCTCTGTTCCCCCAAATTTAAAAAAATTTTTTAAAAAGTGTTTAAATGAGTATATAATGAGAGCTGTCTTGAAAAAGTTTAATCTTTTAAAGTCTGAATTTTTGGCCCAAAATGTCAGCAGTGTTAAAGTAGAGAAACTCTGGTTTAAACCAAAATTATGAATCCAGTTTGATTTGTCTAAGATTTTCATCTTTGAAAATGTGAATTTGGATTTTTATATAGAAATGCTTCTGAACTAAGTTTTAAGAAACTTAGTTCAAATTTAGTTTCTTTAATCTCTAGAAATTCTGGGAATTTTAGTTTATGTAATAATCTAAGTTATATAAACCAGTCAGAACAGAGTTCTTTTCTTCTGTAAGACTTTACAGTCTAATTTAGTAAATACTAAATACTAAACATTTATATTTTAAATGTTTAAGATTTACTACATTAGTTCCATGGATCCAGTAAGTTATCTCTGTTCCCCCAAATTTTAAAAATTAAAAAAAAAAAGATGTGTCTAAATGAATATGTAATGAGAGCTGTCTTGAAAAGTTCCTCTGGAGATGGAAAATATTTGAAATCACCCAAAAAGAGCTAAAAACTTTTCTCAATCACAAAAAAACACACAGAGAGCTTGCAGCTTTAGTTCTATAGCCTCAGCCACAACTAAAAGTAAACACAGAACACAGAACTCCACAGTTCAGATATCAAAGGGCTATTCTCCTTTCCTATGGACAAATATTTTCTTAATTGATAGTTCACAAATAGTCAAACAGGAAAAACAAGCCAGATTCTCTGTTGTGTCTTACATGACAAAGAACAGATCCCCATCACCCTTACAGAGATCCCTAAATGGCAAAACCATACAAATAGATTACCAATCATTATTGCAATCAATTAGCCACACACACATAGACTTCTTATACACACAAGGTGCTCAACTGATCATGCTGTCAAGACCACCCTCCTAGACCATTCATCCTTGCTCTTGATTGTAGAAAACGACTTAGTCCATACACTCAGACAAAACATAGACTAACAGACCTGACGAAGGTTCGAGAAAGAAAACAAAAAGCAGGAGGGAGAAAAAAAGAAAGGGAGAAAACTAGGGAAACAGTCAGCAAAGGTAAATTTCCAGTTGATTGGAAATCACTGCATGAACCAACAAAAGTCAAGCTCAGCTTAGCAGCTCATTAAATTTCACTTCTTGCCCTATGCTGTTCTATTGAATGCAGCAAATAAATCCACTGGAGTATCTCAGGGAATGACCTATCAACATGTTAAAATACAATTTTCAAAGAATTGAAACAGCTCTCATATACATATAGAACGAACACAACTCAAACATTTTGTCCATCTTTTTAAATAATGAAGAATCTGCCAAGGATTCTTGGGAAGGATCTAAGGTTTTACCCTACTTGCAAGCTAAAAAATTACCTGCCACAGACTCATGGATGCTGGCAAAAGACACAAGGTGCCTGTGTCAGAGACAAAAAGAAATGCATCACTCATGGCACAGCCAGCAGCAGGAGCACAAGCATATTTTGGGCCAGTTCTTCAAACCACAGTTTGCACACAGTAATATAAAGGAGGACAGGCGACACCTGTACATGCAGTGGGTTGTGTTCTAGGTAAGGAACTCTGAGCTTACGTAATACACTCTAAGCATGCCTGACCTCCACCCTCCCCATCCTCAGGAGGCAGACCCATCTTTATCTTCCAAGGCTCTAAGCAAACCTGAGCTTTGCTGTAGAAGCAAATACTCTATCCTCCAAGGCTCTGCTACACAAACATTCCTGACAAGATAATTCGAAACAAAGGCGGTTAGGATCTCTGCTCACAAGACACACAGAAATGTGAGAGACCCATGGAAAATTGTCTCCTAACATTAGCAAGTAAGATAAAGCTAATTTAAAAGACATTTTGAGGAACTATTTATTTACAGGCACTTGAGTGATGTTCGAATAAGATTGCTAGTTTAGATACAAAACTGGTTACTTCACAGTAAAAAACAAACAAAAACCCAACATAACTCTGGGAGTTAATTTTCTGTCACACAAGATAACATGAATTTCACAGAGTCTGGGCGCTAATCAAATACTAAAGAGAATGGTAAGGCACAGGTAAAAGTGCCAGTTTAATTTTCTTACAGAATTAAATAATCCTTAGATGTTTTTATTAAATAATCATCCAGTATCACATTGAAAATATATACTGTACTCTCTTGGCTTTATTTCCAAGTTTTGGATATTTTTTCATAAACTGTGAACATAACATGCTTGTTCATAATTTGATGTCTTTGCATGGATAACTAAGAATGTCCTTCCCTTCCCTTCACTGTTTACATTTCAAAATCTTACCTAATATTAGTAAAGACTAATATCCATAGTTGTTTTGATAATATTCAGGGCAAAAAATATTATTATCTAGAACATGGAGGTATCTAAATTTCTTTGGTAAGTGTGCACATGTTCCAGAAGAGAACAAACAGCATGACTCCTATCAGGGATTTTTCAATTGTATTAATATTTTAAAGAACAAATTTTTGCTTTGTTAATTTTCTCTATTAGTTGATCATTTTCAATTTTATTGATTTCTCCTCTGATCTTTATTGTTTCTTTCTTTTGACTTACTTTGGACTTAGTTTTTGTTTTTAGGTTCCTGTGGTAGAACCTTAGATCAATATTGTTAAATGTTTCTTTATGTCTAATATAAACATTTATAACTATAAATTCCTCTCTAAACTTTGCTCTAGTTGCACCCTGCATACTTTTAAATGAAGTATTTTCATTATTATTCAGTTGAAATATTTTAGGTTTTCAATATGATTTCTTTTTTAACCCATCGTTTATTTAGATGTGTGTTTATTTCCAAATATTGGAGAGTTACTAGATCTTTTTTTATTATTATATTCTGTCTTTACTCAGCCTTATTGAGGTATAATTTTCGTACCAAAAACTGGATGCAATTCAAGGGTACAATTTGATGAGTTTTAATAGATATATATCTCTTATGATATCATTGCCAATCAAGATACATTTCCCCATGCTGCTTTGCAATTCATTACTCTATCTTTGATAGGTTAAAATGATTAAAAAGGTACACATACACATTAATAAAAAGAAACCTGGCATGTCTACTTTAATATCATATAATGTAGACCTCAAAGCAAGGAAATATTACCTGGGATAAAAATAGATATATGTTGATCATGGAACATCTCGAAATAGACCATACAATGGGTCACATAACAAATCTTATTTCATCTAATTAAGAAAAAAATGAAATCACACAAAATGAGAAGAGAAATACAGCCCTTGACAATCATGAGAAATAGCCTGGCATGTTTTTCAAGGAAAAAAATAAGAATAGATTTCTTCTAGAGTAAAGCTCAGTTTGTTCCAGAATTTTAAAGAACATAGGAAAGGGCAAAACTTGAGTGTATATAGCAAGTTGTAGGAGATTTAAGGAAAGTGAATTTTACTTGCCATACTTTATAATATCTGAATGTGAAAGAGAAAAGATGAAATATGTTAAAATTTTGGCTAAATTTGCTTAATTTTGATGGGCTTATTTATGAAGATTTGTTAATATCCTTTATTGCTATTATTTCCACAAACAGGTTTTCTAACCCTTGCTTACTTTCTATATCCTCTAGTACTCCTATGATGCAAATATTGTTATGTTTCATGTTGTCCCACAGCTCCCTTCAACTGTCCTCCTGTTTTTTAATTGTTTTTTCTTTTATGCTTTCTGATTGAATGATTTCTTCTACCATCTTCTAATTGGCTTATCCGATCCTCAGCTTTCCCTAATCTGCTGTTTATTCCTTCCAATGTTTTTTTAATTTCTACTATGTCATTTTTAATGTCCTTCATAGTTTCCATTTCTTCTCTCATGCCTTTGAGGATTCTTATGATCAGTATTCTGAACTCTAGATCTGATAGATTGTTCATCTCCATTTCATTTAGGTCTTCTTGTCTAGAATTCTTTTGTTCTTTCATTTGGGGCTTGATTCTTTGTCTCCCCATTTTGGCTTCCTTTTTGGATTTGTTTCCATGTATTAGGTAGATCTGCTAGGACCCCCAGGCTTTTGGGGGGCCTCTGGTGCAGGCCAATGTCAGACATTGTTTGTGATTGGCCTTGAGTACCGCTTGAAGCTTTCCACACTCCACAGCTTGTGGTTCCCTTTTTTAGGGCTTGGTGCGTTTAGAAAGAGCAAGTTGTGCATCAAGTTCTGCTTTTCCAAGCCCTGGGTCCAGAAGCAAATCAGGCAAAGACTCAAGGCACCCAGAGGCTAATTGTTATTCAGTCTCTTAATGAGCCTCAGACTGTAGAAACTCCACAGAGTGGGGGGAGAGGTTTTCGAACAGGGTGGGGCAATTGCTTTCCCCCCAGGCAAAAGCTGCTTGGACAGTAAATGTCTGCCTGAGAAAGATGTCCTCTGCTGTTTGGGGGGATGACTCAGAACAGGAATCCAGATGGTTGCCCTCTGAGCTCCATCCCCCAATCCAGCACCTCTGGATCCTCTTCAAACAGCTCTAGTCCACTCTGCCCTCCCTCCACCGGAGCCCAAGGTGAGTGGCTACACACAAAACTTTGTGCATTGGCCCTTTAAGAGGGTGCCTGCATTTCCAGTTGTTTCTCCCTGGCAGACAGAAACCCTGCTGCTTTTCACAGCCAGTTGTTATGTGAGCACCTGTTCTCAGTTCTGGTGCTCTGGGCTGGGAAGCCCAGCTTGGGGTTTAGACCCCAGAGTTCTCAGTGGGAACCCCCACAGCTGAGATATCTCTCGGGACCTTCAGCTGCTGCCTGTGGGAGCCCAGCCAGCCCTCTCACACTTCCACACTTCCTACCAGTCTCTATGCTGTCTCCACTTTATGTCCTTGGTCATGAGGGTGCTCTCCAGCTCATCTTCAGTTGATTATTCAGGGTGGTGTTTCTATATTTTAGTTTTAATTCCTGTTTGGTCCTGGGAGAGTGTCAGTGTAGCATCCACTCAATCTGACGTTGTCTTGGAAACTCCCTCTGCTGTCTGTATTATGTTCTTGATTATTTGTTAAGTTCACTCTTCTGAACAGCTAAGGTTCCTTCCAATTTTGTTATCTTCTTCTATTTTTATTGTAAAATATGTTGTCACTTGGATTTATGTTAGGCTATAACTCATCACTGTTCCCAGGGACTTGTGCTCCTGTCTCACTCAAATGACCAAATCTTTCCTGATAATTCTTTATTTTGCTTCCTCAACATCAGATCCTAAGTTCAGAAAAGTAAAATTTTTAGGATGTCGTCTTCATTTTTTATTGTGGTAAGATATACATAACATATAATTTACCATTTTAACTATTTTAAAGTGTACAGTTCTGTCGCATTAAATACAATAAGTACATTCACATTATTGTGCAGACATCATGACCACACATCTCCTGAACTTTTCATCTTCTCCAACTAAAACTCCATTAAACTATAGCTCCCCATTCCTCCCCCTCCCTGGTCACTGGAAACCACCATTCCATTTTCTGTCTCTATAATTTGACTATATTAGGTACCTCATGTAAGTGGAATCATAGAGTAGTTATCCTATCGGGACTGGTTTCTCTCACCTAGAAGGTCTTCGAGTTTCACCCACATTTTGGCATATGTCAGAAATGTCTTCTTTTAAAGGCTGAATAATATATTTCATTGTCTGTATATACTCATTTTGTTTAGACCCTTATCCTTCGATGGGCACTTGGATTGCTTTCACCCTTTGGCTATCGTGAATAATGCTGCTATGAATACAGGTGTACAAATATCTCTTTGAGATCCTGCTTTCAAATCTTTGGTCTGTGTATACCCAGAAGTGGAATTGCTGGGTCATACGGTAGTTCTGTGTTTAATTTCTTTTAAAAAACTGCCATACCGGTTTCCATAGTGGCTGTACCATTTTAGATTTGTACCAGCAATGGTAAGGATTCGCTTCTCTACATTCTTGCCAATACTTGTTAGTTTCTGTTTTTTTTATAATAGCTATCCTAATAGTTGTGAAATGACATCTTATTGTGGTTTTGATTTATATTTCTCTAATGATTAGTGATTTGAACATTTTTTTCATGTTCTTATTGCCCATTTGTTTATCTTCTTTGGAGAATTGTTTGTTCAAGTCTTTGCCCATTTCAAATCTGGTTGTATATTTTTTGTTGAGTAGTAGAAATTCTTCACATGTTCTGAATATTAATCCCTCATCAGATATATGGTTTGCAAATATTTTCTCTCATTTCATGGGTTTCCTATTCATTCTATTGATAGTGTCCTTTGAGACACAAAAGTTTAAAATTTTGATGTAGTCCAATTTATCTTTTTTTTCTTCTTTTGTTCCCTGTGCTTTTGGTGTCATAGTCAAGAAATCATTGTCAAATCCAATGTTACAAAGCTTTTTTATATGTTTTCTATTAAGAGTTTTATAATTTTAGCTCTTATGTTTAGGTCTCTAATTCACTTTAAGTTAATCTTTTGTCTATGGTATAAAGTAAAAATCCAACTTTATTCTTTCGCATGTGAATATTCAATGTTTGTAGTATCATTTGCTGAAAAAAACAAAGAACTCTTTACAATTTGCGCGTCATACTTGTGCAGGAGCCATGCTAATATTTTCTATAGAATTCCAATTTTAGTATATGTGTTGCCAAAATGAGCACTAGATAGATGTCTTTTAAGATTAAAATTAAAATAATCTTCAAGATTTCTCAAAGACTGCCTTAGAAAATCACAACTATTTGTACATTTATTTATCTTATAAAAAAGAGAGAGGCCAGAAATATTTTAGGTTGCCTTGATATAATTTATATTTCTGAATTAGCTCATCACTATTGTAAGAAATGCATGGGGAAAATTGTCAAATAAGAGGATACTTTTCTACAGGTAAAATGTTGTTCATATAAAATTTTCTGAGATTATACATCATACAAAATAAATTGACAGGCTCAAGTGATTTGTTAATCTCTTCATTGTCCATAACACAATCTAATCCGTGGTAAAATATAGATTAAATTGTTTTATGAAAGAGTCATGTAATACCCAAATGGAGGAAATTACTCTCCTCAATTTCAATATTGTTAGTTACTGTCATCAGTCACTCTCATCAATTAGTCACACTATGAATCAGGCAGTTCTGCTTCTTTGGAGGTTACAATATAAAAACTATTCCTCACCAGATCAGAAGCTATATTCTTAAATAGTTCTTCAAGAGAAGGACTTTAAAAACTTATGTTAAAAAACAAGAAAACGTGTAATCTTGTATTGTAAAATAATTACTATACTACAAAGCAATTATTTGTTGAAATAGCTTCAGAAAGAGCCTCCAAACACCGATTTTGCTTCATCAGTGAATAAAAATTTAGTTAAACAAACTAGTGGAGTTTCTCAAGAATATGCTAAAATTGCAAGGTCATGAAAGGCATTTCTGCTTTTGTTGGTGCATAATGTTTAATTATACATTAATATAGATTTCAAATATATATTCAGTCCCCAAATAAAACATTTCCTTTTAAAAATTATTTTTACAAAGTAAGCTTTGGTTTACATCATTAATTCAAGGAAATTAAACACATTTTTTACTGAATAGGAAGGAATATAAATTTATCCTTATATATTTTAAAAATTATTAGACATTAAAATTTTAAATATTTTATGTTAAAATTATAATATTATGTTCTTTGTTGAAATGCTAATATAAAAACATTTTACTCAACTTCACTTTTTTATTGTATAATATACAAAAATGGATAAAATGATATTTAAAACTTGGAGTGTTGGTAAAAAAAAAAAGGTTAGAAAATGATAGGCTGTGTATTTATGTACTAGTTTATAAATAATTTTATTAATTAAAACTAATAATAGGTCTATGTTAGTAAAAAAAAACACCATAATTTTATAATAAAATAATCCTTAATAAAAAGGGGAAATTTTCTAATAGATACATATATAAATTCAAATTGTGTCTAGGCATTCATAAGATTCATATCTGTGGAAAGCGGATGTTTTTAATAAATACTGAAGTGAAGCAGCTCAATTTTAAAATTTTACTGAATTTTAAAGTTCTTTGTTTTAGAAGAGTATTTTGACATCTCCATTTTATAAGGCCCCCAGATAAAATGAACATTCTTAGCAATATTTACATAATAACAATGTGACACCTGATACAGACACAACATATATAGCATTTGTAGTTTGACCTGAAATAGGGGCAGGATAAGCCCCTTTCTTTTACTCCAGCCTCTAGTTGTCATAAATTCAAATATTTTGCTAATGGTGAATTCAGTATACCTGGGGCTTTCAAGAACGTTAAAGCTTCCTATTTTTTATGACACTCAGGCAGGTACTGGGATAGCTTCTGAACATTTCAAAGAATATTATTTCAATCATTTGTGTGTGCAATCAAACTCAGAAAACAGGGCTGTTTGAGGATGCTTTCAGTATCATTTTAGGTAATTGTTGAACATTCCTCCAGCTGAATGGATTACTGTTAATTTGAATATCCCAATAGTATAAGCTCTATGTGATGAACAAACTATTTGGTGTCACCTAGCCATGCCTGGAGAAATGCAAGAGAAGGCCGAAGAAACGTAACCAGGCAGCAAACCGCTGCAAAACCAGTTTAATTTGGGATGCAAAAGCAGTTATATTATTGTTGAAGTAAGGAATCTGCATATTGCACTAAAATATTTTCTCAGAAAAAAGTATCCATGAAACCATACTAGAGATGCATTTTTGAAAGAGCCCTAGTATCTGTTGCTATTTGCAATCCAGCTGTTCCCATTATTGACAAGAACTATCATCATCCCAACCCCAAACTTGGGAGCTCATGCATTTATTCAGCAAATATTTATACATCAATTGGTCTTCTTTTACAGTGTATCCATGAGGTGATGAGGCCCAGATAAGGCTAATGTAACAGAAAAGGCAGGCTTAAAACATATGTGAGGTGGGATGTCCAGGATATGGAGACTAAATGGAATAAGAGAAGAAAGGGAAGTTTGAGGTTTTGAAAGAGGGTATACTCACGACCCCATACAACCATCAAAGGGGCACCTGCCAAAAACTTTATTTAACTCATTAATTAACTCGTTAATTAAATCATAGATGTTACAATTGATTCAAGTGCAAGATAAAGAATCATATATATATGAAGGGTAAGCATGCTGAAGTTAATTTATAAATAGTTGCAAAACTGGCTTATTCCGTGGGAGGTAGAAATTAGTTGCACTAATGCCAGACAACATCCATTTGCATGATTTTGGACAGCAATCATCTGTGATTGCTCTCAGTTACCTACAATTTATAAGAACTGTAAAATAGCTCAAAGACAAGAAAATGTACGGAGAACATGAGAAATCCGAGACTGGTTATGGTGTGCTTCTACAACTGCTTGATTTCCCATTGAAGACATCCAGTAATCTTTATGGTTCATTTCAAAAGAAAGAAGGTAATGAGTTCAATTTAAAAAATTTTTCAGTTTATGTTTTGTCTGAGATTTAAACATAAATACTGACAAAAGCACCTTATATTTGGCATGTGGTAAATTGTGTTACTTTTTCAGAAAAGACTGATAACAGGCTCATAGTGTCTTAAGGTTTTTTGAACTGAATCTTCCAGATGGGAGGCAGTAAAACACTGTTAACAAAATGGATTCTCAAGTCAGATTGCCAGTGTTCAAAATCTGACTTCATTACGAACTAGCTATTGACTTTGCACAAGTTATTTACTTTCTCTATAACTCAGTTTCTTCATTGCTAAAATGGGGAAAATAACACTATTTTAATTTAGAGGACTGTTGAGAGGATTTGATAAGATAATAAATGTGTGCGCCTGACATACTGTGAGCACTCAGTAAATGCTGTTAGTATCCTGAGAGAAAGGCTATTACTATTGCTAGCCTTCATATAAAGAATACATTTTGATGGAAGCCTATATTAGTCCCAGAACCTTTTTGTAATTACAATATTTTCTAGTTCCTCACAATTTTCAGTTGCACACGTTCTCAGGCCCATCACCTCATAAGCCACAACCTCATAAGTCAACTCTGTAAGACACAGCGAGGGACATTATCTTAAGAGATGGAAGGAACAACCAGTGCCCATCATCAGCCATGGGGGGCTCCTGTGCCCTCTTGGCATCGTCAATCCCATAACACTCACCTGTCAGCAGTGAGTATTTTCCAGATAAGTCCAGATTTTGACACTCTGGCACCAGAAGTATTGCTTGGTTTCTTCCCCATAGATGGTATTTATCAACCAAAGGAGAATTTTTTAATCAAATAAAAAAACTCAAAATTACATAAACCCTACTTAACAAATAGGGAACAAACATTTTATAGCAAAATTGAGAGCATATGAGTAAGAAATGCTGCATGATAGATGGCTTGGATAAATCCCACTGCTGAAGAATAAAGGTAAAGAAATGCTTAACAAAGCCGTTTTATGCATATTCCCAGGCCACTTAAGCAAGGAGCCTGCAATTCCTTTTACAATCACAATTCCAGTCTTTAATAATGTCAGCTCTGCTAAAAAAAATGCTTAAGAAAAAATTCTGCAAGAACACTGATCAAATTATTAACTAAAATTGAGTCAGGATAATAATGAGTTTATGGCCTTTTTTGCATTCTTTACATTTTATTCTGTTCTCCAAGTTTCGTATAATGAATCACCTCAATGTTTAATTAAAAATAAAGAGAACCAAAACCCACAAAACCTTCATGAATGCTCTTTTAAATCCTCAGACAGAAGGGAAAGATGTAGACACGTGAGGTAATATAAATCAAGTCTTCATTTACTTTTTTTCACTAACCACCATACTGCTATGTCAAAATTTTTTTCTTTGTCTTTAATAAAGAAAATATTGTTTCTATATTGGGAATACACTTGAAGAGTTATGGAACACCTGGCAAAAAAATGTAGCCAACTTTATGATAGAAAGTTCTGTATTCCCCTGGTAAACACAGGATTGTTATTCCAGCTTTGGCAATAGCAAGTACGCACTTCTGTTAAAGTTACCAAGTCACTTACTCTCTGGTTTCCATGGTAACCATTTCTCCTTTTTTTTTATTGTTGACACTATTACAGCTGTCCCCAATTTTACTGCCTTTGTGCACCTCCACCCAGGCTCCACCACCTCCCTCCCCTGCCCTTCACCACACTGTTAACCACTTCCCCCTCCCCTGCCCTTCAATTCACCACACTGGTAACCACTTTTCAGTATATGTGTAAAAATCACAAAATTTAAAAAAGGAGTTTTTTTCCCAGAAGTAAGTTGCACAGCACAAAGCTGATAGGTGAGTGGTCTGTGTCTGAATCGACCTTAAAATAGATGGACACTTTTGGTTCCTTTGTAAAGAGCATAAAATAATTTTCCTCAGCTGAACTTAAAGAAGATATGGCAAGGAGACGAAACAATCAATAAGTGATTTAACTTTGAAATCAGGAAAAACGCTGCTTAAAACTGAGCATGCTAATGGACTGGAGGTGAGGAGCTGTGAAAGTAATTCCCTCACAATGTTTCTTTTGTCTGCCCCTAGAAAGGAATGCATAGGTTACACACATAGAGCCCCTTTTCTATGGTAACAGCTCCTTTCCCCAGGGCAACAGGAAGTAGGAAGGGAAAATATTTCTGCAGGTCGAAGGTGGAGTGAAAAAGGTGAATTTTTGGATAAACAATCAGGCTTCACCAGACTCTTGACTCTCCCTTCACCAAGGACACATTGCCCTGCTGCTCTTTTCCTTCCCTTATTCCATCAAAGCTTCCTCTTAACGCCTGACGTAACGTTCTTAAAATGGGAATACTTGATTATAGGTCATTAGGCTAGGTATTTACTCACAACAGAGAATATGCTCATAACCACAGGTATGACGCTCTACGGGTGACATTTAAGACATAAAAACAGGTTAGAGAGAGGAGAATCCTATGGTAAGCCTTAAATTACACTCCTCTAACTGCCTTCGTATACAGCCATAAAGTTAGTTCTGTCCAGAGAGATTTATATTTTTTTCCTATTGTTAATTTTGCTTAAAAAAACAAAGTTTACCATCTTAAACTTTTTTAAGTCGGTTCCTGCGGGTTAAGTATATGCCCATCATTTGTGTAGTGCATCTTCAGAGCTTTTTCATGTTGCAAAACTCTATGACCATTAAACAACTCCCCATTTTTCCTTTGCTGTAACCTCTGGCAATCACTCCTCTACTATTCTATGAATTGATTACTTTAGATACCTCAGGGAAGTGGAATCATACAGTGTTTGTCCCTTTGAGATCGCTTATTTCACTTAACACAATGTCCTCAAGGCTCATCCATGTTATATAGTATGTGACATGATTTCCATTGTATGTATATACCACATATGTTTGGGTTGTTTCCACCTCTGGCTATTGTGAACATGGGTGTAAAATATCTCTTTGAGAGCCTGCTTTCAATTCTTTTGCATATATGCCCAGCAGTGGTATTGCTGGATCATATGCTAATTCTATTTTTAATATTTTGAGGAACCTCCATACTGTTTTCTATAGCAAATTCACTATTTTGCATTTCCACCAACACAGCACAAGGGCTCCAACTTCTGCACATCTTTGCCAACACTTTTTTTTTCCATATTAGCCATTTTAATGGATGTGAAACACTATCTCACGGTGGTTTTGAAGATACACACACACACACACACACACACACACACACACATAAAATATATCTTTATTGATTTCAGAAAGAAGAAGGGAGAGGAAGAGACGGAGAGAAACATCAATGATGAGAGAGTCATTGATCGACTGCAGCCCGCAACCCAAGCATGTGCCCTGACCGGGAATCGAACCCCGATCTCCTGGATCCTAGGTCGACGCTCAACCTCTGAGCCACGCCTGGCTGGGCTGAAGATTTATATTTTTGATACAATTTTTTTTGCACTAGACCATCCAATTTATAAACCTTGCCTATAACTTCATTAATTACCATATCATATACCTGCACATACTACAATACTTGGCAAATAATAATACAAAAGATTTTAAAAGCTTAGTGATTTCCTGGGACTCACAGGAAATTAATGATAAATTGGCAGTTGAATTTGTAGCTGTGACTTTCCCAGCTATTTACTTAATTCCTAGAAGCACACATAAACTTCTGGCTTCAATGTTCTGTTATTATTTTTCTATGCTAAAATATGTATTTTTTACTACCTAATATGGATGCCACCAAATTTTTATGAAAAACATACATAGAGCCATATTGTATATTTCCACATGTTAACATTTTTAAAACTCTTCATAAGCTACTTAAATGAAAATGATTTCTGATTGATAATCATAATATAATACAACTTTCTGATACAGCTTTAAGAAAATGCAAAGGCACATGAATCTGAGGCAAGAAAAGAAAGTCTGTGAAAATAACAAGAAATATCAAAGTAATTTAATGTTTTAAAAAACATGTAATTTTCAATTTAAAAATGTTACTTTTGATGATTTGTGTAATGTTAGACAGACATGTGCAGAACAAGGATGACAGAGACTCACCAGGGCAGAAAGCCCTGGATGCTTAGCAAGGGGCAAAACTGGAAAAACAAGAACCTTGTCCCCAGGGTAACCTGTCCTCCCCCAGCATATTGCTGGTCATGCTGTTTAGACCCCTTGAGCTTTTCCTCCCTAAAGATAACATCGAGGCCTCAGTTGTATTTTAGCTCCAGGCCCAAAAAAGCAGCAAATCCAGACACGTGGCACCGTGGCTGCCTCAGGACCAGCTACATTGACTAATGACCCCCTGCTCTGGCACCCACCAATCAGAAGAGACCACGACTCTGAAAGAGCACACCAGGAAAGCTGATAAATATTCTGTTGAGACACTCCCCTGAGACCTCCCCTAAGATTTCCACAGGAAAGAAAGAGATAACTACACTCAGGACAAAGGACCCAGTGAATGCTCCCTACCAGGGGAGCACTCCAGCCCCATCTCCTCCCCCCTTCTTTCTTCCGAAGGGACCCCATGAGACTTGCAACGAGGGGAGCAATGGGCAACAGCAGTTCATCCCAGGCTTATCCCCTGAACCTGTCTCCAAGCCCCCTTCCCTCTCTGACTTCTCAGTGAGCCAAAGCAGCCCAGCTTAGGCCCTCCTGTTGCTTCTTACATGCACCTTCCTTGTTCACCATCCTAAGTATATTTTTGCTGCCATCATGGGCCCAATACCCTTTGGCTCAGTGCTGTGTAGCCCATCCCTTTGGGCTTCCCCATCCCCCACCCCCTTTTCCTTAAATAAATTCAATTTTTCTTTCTTTACCATGTGAGACGGCTATTTAGCCTGCCCACGGCGCACCACCGACTTTAACTTTTCATGTACAGTACTTGGTTAAAATCATATAATAAAGTCCAGAAGAACATCAAAATTCTGTTAAAATTGATTCATTTATATGTTTTAATGAATAATTTTATAAAAGTAAAATCATGACTTTCATACAAAATGTTATTGAACTCATTCGTGAAGAAACCAATAAACTGTTCAAACCAAGGAGCATTTGAGAAGCTATTATACACACATATGAGTGTACATACACACACACACACACACACACACACAGAAATGTTTAGATAAGATGACTAGATAAGATATAAAATAGATAATGTCTTATGGGGCAATAATATTTTGTTTTCTTACTCTCACTGGACAAAGACTGTTTCAATTTCTATTGAACAAAGGTCTTGTTAAAAGATGAACTGAGGCATATGAGAAATTTTAAGAGTTACTTGGAGAAAAAATAAAAAATCAATTCAAATTGGACAGCACCAAATAAGAAGTGGTAAGGCTCAGCCAACAGCAGCCAAGAAAGGAAATTATTTGCTTGGCTATAGTTTAAAACCTAGTAGGTGGTTTGTGATTGGTTGTCCTCAGGTTTTGATTTTGTAACCTTGAAGCATTTGCAGGCCTAGATTTTGGTTTGCTTACACAGGCATTAGAGACACATCAGTGTAATGGCCTCCTGGTTTAATTAATTTAACAGTCTATAAAGTAATGTCTGAAAACTTTAATTGATGGTGTACAGTAGGTATAAGCAGGCACTTCTGAAATTGCAGTCCCTGGATCAGGAGCATCTGCATGACCTAGAATTTGTTAGAAATAAAAATCCTCAGGCCCAATGCCCGATCCAGAGAATCAGAAGCTCTGGGTGGAGTTTACACCAAATCTGTGAGTTAGTTAAGTCCTTCAGGTGACCTGAATACACAGTGCAGTTCAAGAACCATGTTCCTAGATAATCCTTATGTGGCTATCACCCCAGTATGTTATTGAAGGGACATCGTACCCAACTTTTCACAGCAAATACTTTCACAGCAAATACACAGTTAACACTTTGTACTCTAATTTTTCCTAGATTTTGAAAAGGCCTCCCAATGTCGCTTCCACATTTAGAGCCATTTTTTATCTCTGATTCCTTAGCACTTTTATCAGATGATTCTCAAATATTAAATTTTAGAAAAATTTAATGCTAATGTTATAACATTTTAATAAATAATGTTTGTGCATATAATTTTATGTAATTTGTGGAGAAATTTGAGAGATGTGGGTTGTTAGTCAACTTACAATGGGGCCTACAAAGCTCTGTAGTTGCCATGTTTAGAAGAGGTCCGTCTTACAATGCTGGTAATGCATTATTTCTTCTGCATAATACATGTTATTGTTTAATGAATCGTTAACATTGATTCTTTTATTGCACATTCCTAACAAAATTATAGTTCTTTTAAGGTGTGCTGACAGGACTAATTTCTAATCTTGGTTTTTATAACCTGTCCTTCCTTTATACAATTCTGCCAAATAGAACTAAGCAGTCTAAGGAGGAAAAACTTCCAGCAGGAACGCGTTTTATTTCACACTGATTCTTGTGAGTCATTCTCAATAATATGTTTTTGAAGGTCAGCAGCTGGCAAGAAAAAGCAGAGAAGACGTAATGCATGTAGTTTTAAAGTGCATAGTGCACACACAGAAATCTCTATGCAACCAGTACATATAAGGCTGTTTATGCTTTTAGATTTTCTGTACCTTAAATTTACTGCTCAAAAACGTGATTACTTCTCTATGTAATTATGGGCGTGGTATAACATTTGTATAGCAAACTAAAAGAAAACCAATTAAGTACACTTATTTTTAAATACTCCCTTCTAAAAATATATGTTTTTATTGATTTTAGAGAGAAAGATAAAGGGAGAGGGAGAGAGAGAGAAGCATTGATGAGAGAGAACCATCAACCGGCTGCCTCCTGCATGCTCCCCTACCAGGGATCAAGCCCGAAACCCAGGCATGTGCCCTGACTGGAAATTGAATTGCTGACCTCTCAGTGCATGCGAAGATGCTCAACCAACTGAGCCACACCAACCAGGGCTAACTGCTCCCCTTTTTTTTTTTAAAATATATCTTTATTAATTTCAGAGAGAGGAAAGGCGAGGGAGAGAGAGATAGAAACATCAATGATGAGAGAGTCATTGATTGAGCCTGCAACCTGGGCATGTGCCCTGACTGGGAATCGAACCCTGATCACCTGGACCCTAGGTCGATGCTCAACCGCTGAGCCACACCCAACCGGGCTAAATGCTCCCTTTTTAATTACACACATTTATTGTAGAAACCTTAGAAAATATGATCTAAAAGCAAAACCATCACTCAAAATTCCACCTTCCAGAATAGCCATCACAAACATTTTCATCTTTATATGAAAAATATAAGTACGTTAACATATGTTTTTATGTTAATGACTGCATATGTGGTTCAGATAAGCTAAGAAAACATTTCTCTCAGAAGTACAGAAATAACTTGTACAAACATCAAATAACATTTTGCATTTTAAAAGTAATATAATAAAGATACCCATGTCCAAGAATCTTGGCCAAAGCACAAATGCCAAATATGCAGATGAAAAGTTTGAATTTTCAATCAGACCAATGCATATCTAGTCTCAGCGAACCTGTTCATTCTGATTCTACCCAGTGATTTGGTTACCCATTGTGAGGTGTAAAAAACAAATATGGTCACCGCACCAAGATAACAGATATTACTTGCTTTTGTTTGTAAAAGTCACCTAGAAGAACAGAAGTGAAAGAAAAGGAACAAATCATAACAGCACTGGAGACAAAGCAGGGTGTGTCATCATCATACTGAAAATTTGAAGAATTCTATAAAATATACATTAGATAGCAGGATGAGTGCTAGAAACCTCAGAGGAATGCAAAGCATTGAGTCAGTAGAGTTGGTAATGGGATCTGGTCACAGGCCCATCATTGAAACAATTCATTACACAATTGTGCAGTAGTTGGACAGTACCAACCTGAATAGTCTTTAATCTATAGGTTAGAAGAGTTAAACAAGGTGGAAATGGAGATTCATGTAGAATGAAGATCCACTATTAACTCCTGGGCTGGACTAAGATAAAAAACTAAAATCTGACCCTCAAATGAACATGAATGGACATGAAAAAACAAGGACATGTAGTTTCAGGGTGAAAGGAGTTGGATCACAGTGGTCCTTTCCTTATCTCACCATGTCAGGAAGGTCAGTAGGTTGTTGGTCTGCTTTTTATTTTTCTGCTTCAGAAAAGCCATCCTTTATTCTCTAGCAAGAAGCATTTCTTAAAAATTTCCCCACCACACTGATGGAACCCTAAAGTTACTCATGCTTTTGGGGGACAGTTATTGCTAAGAAAGAAAGCTTGAAAATGGCCAAGGAACTTCATGACACCTCAACTGATGAACCAAATCCTCCATTTATAAATATAAATTAAAAAAAAAAAAAAAGACTTACCAGACATTTTGAGGAAGACAAATAGCAAGAAAAAGAGAAACCAAAGTGAATCCACAAATATGGAGAAAAAAGATAACTTTCTAAATATTTAAAATTCATTTCTTCAGATAGATTTGCAAGTTTATTGTATACAAAGAATGAAACTATCATCAGAACAAGTGGATTCTTAGAAATTAAAAGCATGACAGAAAATTGTACGATTGAAAAGTAATAAAATATTTGTAGAACAACCTAATGACTAGAAGATAAAGTAGAAAGGAATTTGCTGTTTTAGGCACTAAGCAACGAGGTAGAACATATAAAAAAATAGTTAATTAAGTATATAATAGACACTTGTCATTCTTTCTAGCTGCTCAGCAATTTTGAATATCTTTCCAATATTTGCAGAATTTCCCACCTTATGAGCATTGCCGAGGTAGAAACCAGACACTTGCTTTCCTAGCCTCCCTTCTTATTTAAGGGTAAAATTCTATTAGTTAAAAATAAATATCACAAACTCCAGGGCAACCCCTTCTAACTTATTTTTTTAAAAGAACAGAGAGAAACAAGATGGTGGCGTAGGTAACAGCTGCACCCGCCGCCTCCCACAATCACATCAAAATCATAACTAAAACACAGAACCACCATCACTCAGAGCCTCCTGAGATCTGGCTGCACAGAAGCCCCACAACCAGGGAGCTGAAGAAGCACCGAGGCCGGGAGGAGGGGCGGAGACGTGGGTGGTTCAGGGCTGAATCGCCGCCACAAGGCCCTGGACCCACACCCGATGCCCCGGGTTAAACCCGGGAGGGAATCTCGGCGGTGGGGGTTTCCCAGAGGAGTGAGGGGTCCCAGCCCCACAGCAGGCCCCCAGCCCAGGGCTCCAGGGCCAGGAAGAGATGTCCCCACAACTCCGGGCTGTGAAACCAGCAGGGACTATCCCTGAGGGTCGCGGAGGCTGCGGGAGCCCCAGCAGCTCCTCCTAAAGGGCCCGGCACGGACTCACTCGGACGCTCCCTCTGAGCCCAGCGCCGGGCAGCAGCCTGAAAGGACCTGGGACACTCGGGGAGGAACTAACCTGCCTGAGATCTGGGCGAGAGGCGGAGGGCGGCTTCCTCCCAGGCAGAAGGGCTGGCGGAGGCCATGGCTCCTTTGGCGGGTCCTCTCCGCACACAGCCCGCAGGCAGGCGCCATATTTGAATCGCCAGCACCTGACTCACCTTTGGCCCCGCCCCGTGATTCCCGGAGGCCCCGCCCTCCCCACCTGCAGCTCATCCAGGCCATTTCCAGGGGCTTTTCTGTGCAAGTGGCCTCTTGAGCCTCATGCTTAGGACTTTCCTAAAATCTCTCAAACAAGCAGCAGCGGGCCCCATATGGCTTGATAAGCGGCCCCAGGCCTGGCCCCAGTGCAGCTGCATTGGCTCATAGCTTGGCCTCTCCTGGGCACCTCCAAGCCCAGCACAAGTAGCAGCCAACTACTGTTTGCTGAGTAGCTCATGCTGGGTGGCCCTGGGCAAGGCACTGGCAGAGGCTGACTTTGCACCTCCCAGGAGGCCCCAGACTCGACCACGCTGGATTACAACCCTACCACACCCACAAGTGACACTCAAGGGTCGCACTTGGTGAACACCAAAGCCCCACTGAAGTAAATCCTGACCCATAGGGGTGTCTCCAGCACAGCAGCTCTCTGGCTGTAGTTGCAGCTGGTCCTCACAGCTGATTGGCCTGGGGGTCAGTTCTTCCCAGGGATCCCAACAGCAACCAAGGCTCCACTACAGCAGGACAGTGCACACAGCCCACACAGGGGAGCACCTAGAAGGCCCAGCTCTGGTGACTGGGGAGGCTGAGCCACTGGATCCTACAGGACACCTACTACACAAAACCACTCTACAAATTCCAGGAGACATAGCAGTTCTACCTAATACATAGAAACAAACACCTGGAAGCAGCCAAAATGTGGAGGCAAAGAAACATGTCACAAAGGAAAGAACAGAAGAAATCTCTAGAAGAGGAACTAAATGAAATAGATCAAGCAAGCTAACAGATACAGAGTTCAAAATTTTTTTTATAAGGATATTTAAGCAGACTATTAGGGAAATAACTGAGAAAATCGATAACATAATAAAGTACCAATTTGAAATGAAAGCTACAGGAACTGAAATGAAGAATAATTTACATGGAATCAACAGTAGAGTAGAGGACACTGAGAATCAAATCAGCAATTTGGAACATGAGGAAACAAAAAACACCCAACCAGAAGAGGAAAAAAAAAAAAAAAGAATCCAGAAATATGAAAATAGTATAAGGAGCCTCTGGGACAATTTCAAGTGGCCAACATTCATATTATTGGGATGCCAGAAGGGGAAGAAAGAGACCAAGGAATTGAAAACCTATTTGAAAAAATAATTACAGGAAACTTCCCCTACCTGGGGAAAGAAATCGACTTACAAGTCCAGGAAGCACAGAGGGTCCCAAACAAGAGGAACCCAAAGAGGCCCACAGCAAAACACATCATAATTAAAATGCCAGAGGTTAAAGACAAAGAGAGAATCTTAAAAATAGCAAAAGAAAAGCAATTAGTTACCTACAAGGGAGCACCCATACAACTGTCAGCTGATTTCTCAACAGAAACTTTGCAGGCCAGAAGGGAGTGGCAAGAAATTTTCAAAGTGATGAAAAACATGGAACTACAACCAAGATTACTCTACCCAGCAAAGCTATCATTTAGAATTGAAGGTCAAATAAAGAGCTTCACGGATAAGAAAAAGCTAAAGGAGTTCATCATCACCGGACCAGCACTACAGGAAAAGTAGAAGGGTCTTCTTTAAGAAGAAGCTAATGAACAAAAGAATCTGAGGAACTAAATAGATCCAGAGACAGTGACACATGCAACAGACGATCATATTTCAGAGGAAAGAGGGAAGGGGGGTGGAGGGTGGGAAGAGATTAACAAAGAAGTTATATGCATATATGCATAACCCATGGACACAGTTAAGAACGGGGTGAAGGCCTGGGGAGGGGGTGGGAGCAAAGTAGGGGGTCAATTGGGGAGAAAAAATGGGACACCTGTAATACTCTCAACAATAAAGATAAATTTAAAAAATAATAATAATAAAAATAAAAAAAATAAATGCAATTTGATAATTTCTACCTTAAAAAAAAGTATAATTAGTATGCTTAAAGATGAGGTAGTGGAATCATGAAACATTCCATTGAAGCACAGAAAACAGAAAAAGAGAAAAAAGAAACAAACAATCCCCCCAAAAAGTACAATGAATAGAAAAGTTATAAACAAGGAATATATTAATCAAACTATATCAATATTCACTTTAAATGTGAGTAGTCTAAATATAATAGTTAAAAGACAGAGATTGTCAGCGTGGTTAAAAATCAAACCGAACTATACAGTGCGTTATTTACAAAAAAAGCTACTGTAACTGTAAAGACATAAATAGATTAAAAGTAAAGGGATGGAGAAAGAAATATTATGCTAACATCAATAAGAAAGCTAGAGTAGCTATATGAATTTTTTTAAAAAGTAGGCTTTAGAAAAGAAAATTATTAAGGATAAAAACATACATTATATAATGTTAAAGTTGTTAATTCTCCAGGAAGACAGCAGCAGGCCTTCAAAATATATGAGGCAAAACTGATAAAACTGCCCCCACCCACCACAACCACCACCACCACCACCACCACCACCACACTAAAGTAAAAAAGAAAAAAAACCTGATAAAACTGTTAGGAGAAATAGATAAATCTACTATTATATGTGAAGACTTCAAATCCCCTTTCTTAGGTAATGCATAGATCAAACAGGAAGAAAATCAAGAATAATACAATTGACTGGAACAGCACTATCTATCAACTTTATCTAATTGACATTTATGCAATACTCTATATAATAACAACTGAATACATATTCTTCTCTAGCCCTTATACAACATTTACAAAAGTAGCCTACAATCTAGGACATAAATTAAAAAAATAGAAATCATACGAAGTGTGCTATAAGACCACAATGGAATTAAACCAGATTAAGAAAAGCTAGATCTGAAAATTTCCCAAATATTTGGAGATTAAAAAACATACATCTAAATAACACATGGGTCAAAAAGGAAACCACAAAAAATTATAAAAAGTTTAAACTTAATGAAAATAAAAATATAACATCAAAATTTGTAGGATGGAGGAAAACAGAGCTAAGCTGCAAATGATGAAAACTCTTAAAAATACAATAGAAAGAATGTGTTTTTATTAATTTTAAAGAGAATTTTATCTATAATGAATTTTCATGAGGGGCTGTGTCAGGATACAGTATCTACCTATTTCTTTCTTGGTTTATGACATGGGCCCCTTGAGAAGAAGTAGCCAATGATACAAGTTATGTAGGTGATAATTAATTTTAATTCAGTGATTTTCTTATGTAAGGACTAGAAAGCCAGATATAAAACAGTAATTAATGATCTTTCAGAGGTTCACTTTCTCTCTCTTTAGAGTTATTGTCTTGGGTCAAATGTCATTCTATAAATTATTTTGAGTTACCAGGAAGCAGGATTCCTAATGTAATGTGTCAACTATCTCTAGGGATTATCTGGGAATGGAATTAGGGAGTTTTGTTGTGCGCTAAAAGGGCTTCTTGGGAGGTTAATTTGGGAGGAAAGAACTATCTAGTCTCTCTCTTGTTGATCCTTCTGAATTCTCAAACACTAATAAAAATAAGGAAACATTTAAGAAACTGAGTATATTCTAGAAAAAAACTCAAATGCCCAAAATTAGAAACAATTCTTTGTCAGCACTAAATGATGATGATGTAATAGTGCCTTTTCCCAAATGACTTGGGCAACCATGATGCCTAGGAAAGTTGGAGTATCTGGCTGGAGAGTCATTGGGTGCTCATCCTTCAACTGCATTAGGTATCTCAGTGTAAGTTCTGTGCATTGTGTCCCCCAATAGCTAACCTAGTGCCTGGCACATTAAAAGAAATCAATGATTATTTAACACACACAGACACATTTATTCATTTACCTATCCATCCGTTTGTCCATTCATCTATCCATTTACTCATTCATTCATTTAATTAATTAATTATCCATCTAAATTTCTCTAGATGTACTCAAAGAAGCCAGAAAAAAGTAAAGGGTGGGGGTTGGGTATTTAATTGCTTCAGGAAAATATTAGGTGTTTGGGTAATAAGTTAGTGACCACATATTTTTTAGGTATGCACCAAATATTTCCTCATTCTTGTTGTGTATGTTCTCTATGAATTAAAAACCATTCATCTTAGTTTTGATTGCTATTATTGTTCCCTGAATAATTTGTTTACCCTCCCCACCATTAAGCTCTTCTTTCTTTTTGATTTATTTGGAATTCATTAGTGTATTTTTTGAGGTAATGATCAAAAGTGATTCTCTTCCACACTAATATTTAATTTCTTTTATATGTTTTTAAACGTTTTGTATTTCTCAATGTTGTGTTACTTATTTTGTGTTACTGATGTAATTTATTCAAGAAGGTAACTCAGAGCTCCAATCAGTGAAACTGGCCTCTATCAAGACCGACCAATGAATGAACATTTATGTGTTTTACGTTAATATGGTTAAGTCCTCATTTTAAACAATTGTTTTTGATTAATGACTGGCATGGACTACACTGGATAAGAGGGCTTCTTTAAGCAATTTCTGTAGCTATAAATAGATTTGTTGATATCTCTCTGGGAAGCCACTTGGTATGGCTTTTAACAAATGTTACAATTGCCGTGTATGGTGAGTTTAATTTTCTGGACTAGCCTTGTGATCCGGCTGCATAATAAAATGTAATACAGTCTTGAGGCTCAGCAACTTTTATTGTTTCCCTTCAGTTTTGTCTAATCGTGTGATTTATGGGGAGCGGTGGGGGCCCGGATGGGGAGTCTAAGTATAAAAAACAGGGGTGAATAGGATATTTCAATTTCCTTTCAGAGTGATTTAATTACTAGTATTTTACACCACGTTGTTTAAGTAAGTAAGCCCCCAACAGGCATTTGATAGTCATTTGATCGCGGGCCCAGTTCTCCAGCTCTACCCACCGGGCTGCACTCTGTGGAAGTCTGTGAACTCCGGGCTAGATGGACAACTACGCAGGGCACCCTGCTTCCCAGGAGAGCTTTTAGTTGTGATTTCATATTACCCCAGGTCTTCCCATTTAGTCACCGTAATCCATGTGTCCTTCTCAATAAACCTCTCTAAGTGACCAGCATGTCATAGGAACCCAGTAGCTCTTCAAAACTGATACATGGAGTCCCCTTTTCAGATGGTGTTTTTGTTTTGTTTTGGTGGAGGTGGGGTTGGGATGAGCTGGCAATCTGGCTTTCTTTCCAGTTTTATTGAGACCTAATTGCCATACATCATTATATAAGTTTATAGTATACAGCATAATGTATTGACATAATTACAGCTATTTAGTTCAGGTTTTCTATATGTAATCTATTATTATTCAACTCTGACGTCATTGTTTTGAGTATCTGATAGGATTGAGTGCCTCACAAACTTCATTTGTCATTTTTCTATAAATGACTTACACAATCATTTTGATATTGTGTTAATTGGTATTAAAAACATGTTTGTTAACTTCCCACACATCACTACCTGCCTTCATTTGGTATGTCTTCCTTTTTGTCCTCACAAATGTTTTTTATAATTTTCAATTAATAAATTTCAAGTATTCCAAGTAAAATTGGTATTAAAAATAAATTTTTATATATTGTCAATATATAATGTAATAGTCAATAGTGTCAACAGAATCTTTGTTTTGTGTTAAAGCTTTGCAGCTTTAACTTTTTTATATTATGTCAATAGTTACTATTAATGTGACTTTATTTTACACAAGTTTTGCAGCTGTAACAATTTAGTTGATTTCCTGGAATGTTCTGGATAATTGATACAGGCTTGCTTAATGTATTCTTTATTCCACTCCCCACCCCCGACTTCCAAACTTACCAACTCCACACCCCTTCTTCCCATAGCCCACCTCACCCCCTACTGCCCCACCCTCCTCCTTCCTCCATCTTCCTTTGCCCTTCTCCCACCACACCACACCCTGTCCACTCCCCCACCCTGCCCATTTCCCCACCCCCAACTCCCCCACCCTGTCCACTCCCTCACCCCTCCACTCCCCACCCCCAACTCCCCCACCCTGTTCACTCCCTTACCCTCCACTCCCCCACCCTGTCCACTCCCTCACCCCTCCACTCCCCACCCCCAACTCCCCCACCCTGTTCACTCCCTTACCCTCCACTCCCCCACCCTGTCCACTCCCTCATCCCTCCACTCCCCACCCCCAACTCCCCCACCCTGTTCACTCCCTTACCCTCCACTCCCCCACCCTGTCCACTCCCTCACCCCTCCACTCCCCACCCCCAACTCCCCCACCCTGTTCACTCCCTTACCCTCCACTCCCCCACCCTATTCCCTTGTTGCTGGTGGACGCTGAAATGATCAGGACACAATTTGCACTTAACCACTAAATCTTTATTAATTGAATTTATTATAACATCAATACAATATTAGTAATTAGAGAGAAAGAAAGAGTAAAGAGAATACAGTGATAATAATGGGGAAGGGTAGAGATGTGGGACAAGAGTAGGTAGAAGGTGTAGGGGTAGGGAGAAGAGGTAAAGAGGAGGGCGACTGATGGGAGCAACGTTTTTTATTCATCGCTTTCATTTCTTATTAATCATTTTTGTATAACTTCCATGAATATTCAACATTCATCTTTATCAATGTCATTTCAGCAACAATTTCTCAAAGGGTATCTATCCACCCTGTAACTCTCTAAAGGCTCTGCTCACAATCTCAGTCCCTGGAGTTAACACCCAGGGCATTAAATGATCTATTTAATGATCTATGCGATCACCTTTGAACTTTATCCCACTAGGGTTTTTTCCATGTTCAAGTCACCCTAAATAGGTTTAATCTCCCTGCAGTTCCCTCCGAATTTATTTGAAATGATTAAGGGTAGCAATCACAGGGTAAAGGATCACAAGTACACATGTCTACTTATAGAGATATCTAATAATAATCATGCTGTTTAACTAATCCCACCCACTTAAGATTACTTAATAATCCCTCCCACCCTAAAATTACTTATGATTATATATATCCCCTATTACTTAAACTGATTACACAAAGAAATAAAAACAATACAATTTTCCACAGACCAATTCAATAGCATTCTACAATCTGAAACAACAAAGAACTTTCATTCCCACAAGATGTGCTTTCTTTCTTTAGATGAAAATGTAGTGTGGTTCCCACCCGGCTTTTCATCTCTGCAGGTGGTCCTTCCTTTCTGCCCAGGTCTTTCCCAGCAGTGTTCTTTGTTGCCAATCTTGGAATTCAATCTGATGTTAGCTGTCTGTGGTAGATGACAACTGGATCAATTCAGAAGTCTAAGAGGTACCTGCAAACTTAAACAGAAATCCAGACTGCACTATATAGATGTGCCCCTCTTATTCTGTGCACCTGCTAGTTCACTGTGCTACCTCACATGATTTAATCAAACTAATTCTTCATTTTCCAGCATCTAATACAAATACCTCATAGCTCAAACTAAACTGACCCTTCAGAAATGTAAACTTCTTCTATATCCCAGCACGATGACCTCAGCTAGCTAGCTCTCTCCGAGTTTGCCTAAAAATGGGAGCTCATATCTTCTTCTTCCTCGATTTTTTAATTAACTGCAAATTTGGGCCAAAAGTCAATCAATTTTGCCAATTTGTTTCAAAGGGTTGACTGTTGGCTTTGTTTAATAATTGATATTGATTTATTTATCTCCTTTGTTTTTAGTTTGCTCCCTTTCTAACTTCTTTAGAGATTTAATTATTTTACTCTTTCCTTTCTTAAGAATAAAGGCATCTTTGTTGGAAAATGCCCCAAAATTTTAAAGTATCCAATTAACACAAATTTGATCAATAGCAACAAGATAAATCATTTGATTGAAAGGAAACTTAGTAAAATTCTGATGCTACAGAACAATAAATTTGAAATTACTTATCCTTAACACCTACATTTATAGATAGCATATATAGCAAGAGAACATAGTACACACTGCCAAAAGTTTTTCACAAGCTTTACTAAACAGCCGTGTGTGTCAGGGACTTCATCCTTGCGTTGGATGGACACCCATACCACCACACTCTCCCTGACTGTTGTCGTCGCCGGCCAACATCTCCAGACTTTCGCTTGCAGTGATGGCAAATGTCCGTGTGCACATGCTGCAGCTGCAGACGAAGACCCATTTCTAGGCCCCCTGCAGCTTGAAGATCAATTGACAACTGTAAATTTGACACAACACAACTTGAATTCAAATATATGGAGGATGGATTGGTATCTGAGGTAAACTGAAGCGACGCTTCAAATGAGTCCAGAAGCACAAATGCACCATTTAAAAATAATCACGTACTCTAAAACACACGAGTGACTGACAAGTTTTCTGATTCCATTGAAAAAGTAAAAGAAAGTTATTCTGGATTAAATAGCCAATTGAATTTGTATATTTTTCATCAGATTTTTAAAGGCCTAATTGATTAAATTGAAATTATATATGATGTTAAAATAAAAGATTGAAGATGAACAAGATGAACTATTATACAAAACTCCAGTTCCGAGGAGCCTCCATTCACAGTGTTTGTAAGAGTTCACAGTTAAGTATTTTACACTACATTACTCATCGGTTTTAATTAGCTTAACTCTAACACAATAAGAACTGAATAGTACTTTGTAATTCAATGGAAATAATATTTGAGCAGTCACCACTTTAAAACACTGTTAAAGGACACCACTAATCTACAGCTAAAACATTTAAGTATTTAAACATGCAAGAATAAGGGTGGATGATGAATATGTTAAAAGATGTTGATGACAAGTGAAACTTCACCATTAGACTCCTCTTCCTGATAGACAATTTGAAATATATACCATGTTGTTCTCTGCTGCTTAAACTGTGTTTTGGCAACTGGCGACTGTGTGTTGAAACACACACCCCTTCAATCATCATCTTCTTCCCCACGCACGGCAGCGAAATGGAGTCTCGGCAACCAGGCAGGAAGGGCGACACAAATCCTGCAGCAGGGTTAATGGCAGTAGTAAAGAATTAAACAGAAAGAGAGGTTAGACAAACACTTCAAGGCAGTAGCAAGGGACCAGGCTAAAGGAAGTCAGGCATTCCCAGGTTAGCACAAAGCATCCAGGAGACACCAGATGATGTCACTGGATCGAAGACAACACTCGTGTTGTCTGTTGCTTCGAGTCATCCGAGTTGCTTTCAGAGACCTTTCATTCATCGGCAGCTGGATTTGTAGCTCACTAAAGTAGTCCACATCCTCAAGACAGTGTCCAGTGCCCCATTTTTCTCTTCTTCAAAGACACCCCTCCCAGGCATAAGAGTGTGCCTGGGCGCTAAAATCATTCTCCTTCTCTAAGCATCCTGATGCTACAGTTTAGTGACGATGAAATGCCCAGATGTGTAAGGAGGCAGAGATGTGGACACATGCTCCCAAGACTTCCAGTGATTCATTTGCCACTCATCAGCCCTCAGACATGATGGACAGGTGGTCACGTTTCACAAATACCAACAGGCTTGGAGCCACCAACAGTTTCTGGTTGCCAGGCTTATCATTCTGTGGAAGCCACTGCTGGCATGACAATGGTGAGGTGTTGTGACAAAGCCAGAGTTCTTGGGTACGTGTGGTTTGCACCAGGATGTGAAGGCACACTCAACATGCAAGAGTCTGTCTGAAAGGGCGCTTCCTTCTCAAGCTTGAGGTGTTTCTGTTGCAGGGGTTTTTGCCTGCTCCTGGGAGAACCGGTCAAGTTGCTGCTCCTTGAGAATTAACAGAACCGTGAAAGAGAAGTTTGCAGATGGTGAAGTTCCTAAGGGTGCAGCAAAGATCACGGAAGCCGTTTCGCACTGCACCAATAATTGTGGCTTCCTTAATAAGGCGTCGGTCCTCCGGCGATGCAGAGAGGGTACCGAAACTGCAAGGAAAGTCATGTCCTCCTCAAGCTCTCCCCCTCCAGAAAGAAAACAGCATTTCCTGTGTTGGCATCAGCTTCTCTGTAAAGGCTCATCCAAGGTTTCCAAGATCCGCTGGGCCGTAAACGCGTTAGGAATTTTAGGTTAGCATTGGCAGTTAAAGGTGGGAAACGGAGAGAGAATTTGTTGGTCCATATTCTGTGGCTCCCAGAAAATGCTGGAGCTCTTTTGGTGCTTTTAGGGTGTGTGCCAGTCCAGGGCGGCGGCCCTGACCTCCTGCGGCCGTTGCAGAGAGGACGGCAGCTCAGGCTGGCCCGGAGCTACAGCAGTCCACTGCGGCACACAGTCACTGACAGAGAAGCTGAGCAGGGACGCCTTCTGAGGGCGGAGGTCCCGAGGGACACGGCGGCATTCACAGGCTGCTGTAGGACGGCGGCGGCGGCGGCGGCGGCGGCGGGGGCGGCGGCTGCGGCGGCGGGTACTGGGGCACCGGAGGCTGGCGGTACCAGTGCGGATTCCAGGTGATCATCACGGGGACATAGAGCGGGCGCCCGTGTCCATCTCGTCCCACGGGGTACCAGGCGAATCCGACGGGGTAGGTCGGGTACGAGCCATAGGCCGGGTACGACGGGTATCCGGGTATCTGAGGTATGTATTCGGTGTACGAAGCCAGGTGGGCTTGGTCATCCAGGTTTGGGATGGAGAGCCGAGGGTACTGATTCTGGATGGTGAAGTTGTTGGGAGCTCGGCAGTCGTAAGAGACTTGCAGCTTCCACCCTCGTTTCACTTGCAGGACCTGGGCCCCGTTGGGCGCGATGGTTGGGGTGATCAGCCCATCCTTCACGTTCCTGGCCACGAAATCGCGCAGAGCTGCCATTTCGGACTCGGACAGCGAGTACACGTGTCCGCTGGGGATGCTGTGCGCCCCGGGAATCATCTCTATGGCGGGGTCCACCAGGCGGTGCTCGGGGTAGACGTGCTCGTCCACCGGGGTGTACACGTTCTGCACGTAGTAGTACCGCACCGGGTAGTAAAAGGACGGCTGCGCTGGCGGCGGCAGAAGGGGTGGTATTGGAGAATACATCCGGCAGTGGTATCGGCAGTATTCGGAATCAAAGACGATCGATCGGGTGCTCCAGGTGATGTTAGGGTCGTGTGTGCTCAGCCAGCGCACCCCCAGGACGACGGGGAAGAACGGGGACTGCGTCACATCGAAGGACAGCACTTCACGGTGATCTCCCAAGTCGACGATCAGGTCATGCGTTTCGTGGACAACGGGGCCCGAGGCTATGGGGCGTCCATCAATCGCTTCCACAAGGATTGGCCAGTCCTTGATCCTCAGAGGAATCGCATTCTGGGCAACGTATTCGTAATCAATGAAGTTGCCAGAAGCACCAGAATCGATCATGGCTCGGACGAACAGGGTGTGTCTGCCCGGAATGTGAATCTGGAGCATCACTTGCAGGTGAGATGAAGCATCATCTGGTGGGGACCTTATTATTTCCGGCCCGGTCGCTGAAGGTCCCTCTACAGCGGGGCCGGGGAGTTTCCCGCCGGCGAAGCCTTCGAGGCCTTGGCAGGACAGTTGTCGGCGTAGTGGCCCCCGTTCCCACAGTAGAGGCACAGGTTGAGCTTCCGGCGTCGCTCCTTCTCTTCTTGGGTCAGGCGCATGCGCGCGCCGCCCACGGGCTCCGTGGGGTCCGCCTGGTGGTGGGCGGAGATGCGCGGGAAGACGAGCGCGCGCGGCGGCGAGCGCGGCTTGCGCGCGGCGGCCGCCCTGGCCAGCCTCCGCTCGATGTGGATGCACTGGCTGATGAGCCCGGGCAGCGACCTGGCCACCTCGAGGCGCGAGAGCTCCGCCTGGATGTGGTCGCTGAGGCCCTCGTGGTACTGGTCGATGAGCGCGGGCTCGTTCCAATCCAGGTCCTGGGCAATCATCTGGAAAGCATTGGAATAGTCCACGACCGACCCCATGCCTTGGCGCAGCCGTCTGATCTTGCGCTTGGCCGCCTCTCGCCGCTGCGGGTCTTCAAAGACGTGCTTCATCTCGGTCATGAAGGCCGGGTAGTTGTGCATCAGGTAGTGGGCTCGCTCCAGCTTGGCGGAGGCCCAGCGGGCGGCGCGGCCGGTCATCATGCTGGTCACGAAGCAGACGCGGATGCGGTCGACGGAGAAATCGCGGGTGCTCTTTTCCATGAAGAGCTGGCACTGGGACATGAAAGGAACCAGCGTGTCGGGGTTGCCGTCGAACTTCTCGGGCAGGTCCTCGGGGGACTCCTCCTCCTCCGGGGGGGGCGGGGCCGCCGCCGCCGCCGCGCCGCGCAGCTCCAGCTCGTCTTCCTCCTCGGGCGGCGCGGGCTCCACTTGCTCGCGCAGGTTCGAGTTCTCCTCGGTGAGCTTCTGCACCTGGTTCTGCAGGTTGTTGTTCTCCTCCGACTGCCTCATGACCTTCTCCCGGAGGTTGTTGATCTCCTCGGAGAGATCCTCCCGCCGGCGCTCGGCCAGGTTGGGCAGGTACTGGCCGCCTTGGCAGCTGCGTGGGGAGGAGGGGTCGTTAGGGGGGGGAGGAGGGGGAGGAGGTGGGCAGTCGGGCCCCAGGGTGAAAGCCGGGGTGGGAGGGAACCTCCCGGGCGTAGCTTCGCTCCTGTGCGGGCGGAGGCCTGGATCCTGGCCTCCTCTTCCACCCTTTCTTCTTTTGGTTTTCAAGAGTTTTCTGTTTCTGTAAATGATAGAAGCATAATTCAACATATACGGTCAAAGCAGCACAACACAAAGAACAATTTAGCGTTTAAAGTATCCACTAAGTACTTTAAATATGTGAGTAAAGTATCTCTTTACTTGCTTAGATTAATAGTTAATAAACAAACAAAACCTCTACAAAGAAACAATCGATAATGGGGAAAAACCCCTCTTTTTGATTTCCAAGTGACTTTTCTCCTCCAAAGTCACCTGTTCATTATGATTCGACAATATATAACTATCAACAGTATGCGTTGTCTAAATTAATTTTCAAGCCATAATTTGATTTCCCACATTGAATGCCCTACGGGACAGAAGTGGCACTGAGCAGCAACATGTGTATGTCAGTTTTTCCTTCCTTTTATGTAGGCATCAACAAACATCAGTTGCTACCTCCTAGGAGGAGCTGGGCTTTATATATAAAATGGGACACTGGAAGAAGCCCAATAATAGTACACCTCAAACTTATAATAAGGATTTAATTAAATAATTCAGGTAAAGCATATAGTGAGTTTTCAATAACTGTTAGCTGATATTAATAAAATTACTAATAAGAAAACAAAAAAGGTTACTTTCTGTGTAAAGAAGTTGGTATTAAAACAGGGAGGGGCTGCAACTATGGCAACCTGGGCATGCATTTCCCACCTAAAGATAGTATTTTTTAAAATACTGTGTGGATCAAACAAACCCAGGGCCTCGTTTGACTTGCAGGCCACAAGTTTGTAATCCCTGCTTTTTAAACAAAATTTGCCAGTGCTGCCCTACGTGAAAGTTTGTGATTTAGTGTGGGATAGGGCTAAACTCCTAGGGCTAATTTAGTGTAGGATAGTGGTGTGGGGGTTGTGGATATGGGAGAGACTACACGTCCCTAACTATATGTATGGTGACAAATCACACATACAATAAATCATCACAGAGTCTGCATACTTTCTAAACATAGGGTTAAATGTATTTAGATTAAATTATTTTAACTTTTCAATGATTTTTTAATGAGCATCAAATTTTCATTTTTGGAAAACTCTAGGAAAGTGCTCAAAAGTTTAGAAATATAATGTATAAAGTAGGCAGACTGCCTATGCACTAAATTCTAACTTGTCAATACTGTTCCTCTCTGACCCATACGAATGAAAATGTATACCAAATTAATTACATAAAATAAAAATGCAAAGATAAACGTGTTATTCAGAGAAGTTAGGTGAAAAATAACTACGATTTCAACCAATAGGAGGGTACAATTGAAAAGCAAAAACGGTGGTGGTAATAAAATATACCTGTAAGCTTCAGCTCTGTCCCTGGCTGTAGAGAAATACCCCTTCCTCCTTCTTTCCTAAGACCCCTCCTAATCCTTTAGGCCCCTCCCTTGCCCCAACCCTGACACCCTATGCCCTGTGCCCTGTGCTGTTTTTGTGGCCTCTCCAAAGAGTGGCTATACAGCAGAGTCCTTACTGGACAGATTTACTGTGCCATTTAAATAGTTTTAACTTTCTATTTAATTACTTTAATACCTTAGGATACAAAAAATGAGTTGACATTCAAGATAAAATATTCATGTTTAAAAAAATTAGAAGATGCAATTAACACATCATAGTTTGACATTTGGTTTCATTTCCAACTCCTTAAAGACAATTGTATTGGTGACACTCAGAATATAAGGTCACAAAATAATACAATTTTTATTTATTAAATTTAATTAATAAAGAATTTTATTGTCCTATTGAAAAACTAATAAGCACAGGTCAGGTGACTCAGGTGCCATTTCTGTCCTGTAGAAATTAATGCTTTCAAAACACAGATTTCTGAAAAGGCCTGGTGCAGACTGAACCAGGTCAGAAAGGTTAACCTACGTGTCAGTCACAGTCACTGGGATGGGTGGGCTTTATTGAGGCCCAGGTCTGATGGTTTTAACATCTGCAAAACACAATAATAGGTCAAACATAACAACACATTAGGAAATTAAGCAAACAATCACTGAATTGTTTAGGGAAACAGAAGATCAATAAGAGTTTAAAATTCAAATGCTTTTGGTAGACAGGAAGGTAATATAAAAGTCAGAAGAGAATGAAGTTCAGACAATAGGGAGGGGCTGCAACTATGCAACCTGAGGATGCACACCTCCCCTCCCAAATACATTCAATTCTTTTAATTCTTTAAAAACATTTAAATCCAGTGCTGGTCAAACAATTTAGGGCCTCATTTGGCGTGCAAGGTCACCAGTTTCAGACCCCTGACCTTTACTACTATCAGGTCTCACGCCTCCACCACCAGGAATTGTAATTTTGGTGTGGGACTCTAAGTCCTAAAAAAGACAAATGCCCAGACCAGAGTACTTTAACCATTAAAAGTGATAGGGCAGTGGGCAGGCAGGTTAACTATCAGTGTAAAGAAAGTTTTGAAATGTTTAACAGCAACTGGAGTACAGGTTAACAAGGGAACAGGAGCATTGTGACTGGATTTGAATTACAAAACTATAGCTCCTTAAATGCCCCCTTAACTGGGGCAGGATTGGGAGGCTGGGGGGATGGAGGGGTCAAGAGTCCCCATTTCTAAAACCTGAAATGACATTCAGTATAAAGCCAAGTTACCTGGGACAGATGCCATTTTTATATATGAAAAAGAGTTTGGTGTTAGTCTTTTTAGGAATTAAATACATACATTTGTTCAATCTTTGACTCTTTAGGATGACGTCTAAAAATTTCTGTTCCACAAACACACCAAAGAACAGCTGTAGCCAAAAACTGCTGTACATTAAACATTCTGTTAGGAAATGACACTTCATTAAGCAACTCTTAATTGCTTTACATTTTCAAATGTCCAAATTTCTTTTTGAGTACTATGTGTACTATTTGTAAAATGCAAGTTCATTAACATGCACATACTTTTACCATTGGTTTGAACTCTTTAAAATGCAGATACAAAATTTTCAAGAAGAGGGATGTCAGGGTGTCAAGGTCGGTAAAAGGGACCTGGGGACTTATGAAAGCTGTAATTATGATAAGCACGTTTGTATACTTGTTAGGGGTGGGGTTGACAGAATTTGGAGAGCCAAAGCCCCCCAAATCTCCCTCATAACAAAGTCCTGGCACATGGTTTATAATATATGGAACCAGGTTTTTTAATTTCTTCATTTAGTTAGAAACAGAAACATGGTACATCTGACTGGCAATAAAGTATGACTTTGTTTTATAAAGATGTTTCATAATGCCAGTTAAAACCCTCAATCTATATTTTGTAATGCAACCACTTTATGTTACATTACACAAATTTTAAATATGACAATTATGTACCATTAAATAGTCCACTTGCCCCAAATTTAAATAATTAGCTTTTGCTTTTTTATTTTTTAAAAAGCTAATTATTTTGAATACTTTAAATTAATTTAGTTGTGTTGTATTATAATTACAGCTTACATTGGAGTTTAAAAAAATCCGTACTTTTTTAAAAGATCCTGTTAAATGTAAGAGATAAGGCAAGCAATGCACTATAGGAAAGAGCCAGGAGCAAGGCACCAGAAAAAACCTGCAAACACCAAGGAAAACACCGAATAAAACAATTTACTCTAGTCACTTAACACATATTTAATGAGTGCCTACCATATGCCAGGCACAATTAATAAATATGTAGAAAATTAGCCAGGGCTAATACCCTAGAGTTCCAAGAAAAAAATCTAGCTTCATAGGCACATAGATATACGCCTCATTCCCACTCAGAGGCCAAGCCAGCACACCACCAAAAAGCCACTTAAACCTCCTATGAAATAGTTCAAGTTGTTCCTTATTTTGTATCCACCAACGCATGGGATTCCAATATGTACCACCACAAAGGTCCAGTAGTGTCGCAAAAAACCCCAAAAACCAAAAACCAAAATCCCGCCAACCTCCCCCCCTTAAATATTAAAGTTTTTAAAACATTTTCTTTTACTTTTCATTTGTAGTAAAAATTAGTTGGATTGCCTTTAAAGGCGCCAGTCATGTAAGCTTCTAGAAGCACCCTTTATAACCCACTATCAGAAATTTAAATTGTGGGATTATGTTACTTAACATATGCAAAGCACTTATAAAAAGTGCTTATGCATTCTAGGTATAATTGTGATTGTTAATTGTTCTCTATTATTCTTATATTTATTAGACACTTGTGGATAAAAAGCAAAATCCGTGCAGCAGAGAAACCGCAGGAGGGCGGGGCTATGCAGCCAAGCTCAAGTAGAGAAGGCGCGCAGGCGCAGAGTTGGGCCCGATGGGGTGGGGGATAGCTCACACTGCGCAGGCGCAGGCGGCTCTGGTGGAGGCGGGGCTGTAGGCCAACTCAGGAGGCTGGCTTAGGGAGGGGCCGAGCTCTGGATAGGCGGGGTCTAGGGGAGCCCCCTCAAAGGAGGCGGGCTCCGAGGGAGGCGGGGTCTGGGGAAGCGGGGTCTAGAAGGCGCGCTCGGGGAGGCGCGCTCGGGGAGGCGCGCTCGGGGAGGCGCGCGCTGGGGAGGCGCGCGCTGGGGAGGCGCGCGCTGGGGAGGCGCGCTGCGGAGGAGGCGCGCTCCAAGTAGGCGCTGGGAGGCGCTAAACCGGCTCTGAGCAGATACCGCAACGAAGGCGCGCTAGAATGGGCGGGGCAGGTCTGAGACTGGCTGCATGCCTCTCGCAGGATCCCCCCTCCCAAAGCCCTCCCACCAGCCTCCAAAAGCCAGATTCATTTCATGCAACAAGAGCAATCCCCTCCAGACCCAAACCCTCCCCAATACTAAGCAAACCAACAGTTTCCACAAACTGTTGCTGGACGCCGAATCGCGCCACCGCTACAACTATACCGCGACTTCAGTCAAGCCCAACTAGGCAGGGCAGCCCGCTCTGCCACCACCAAAATATTCCCTTTTACACTCAAGGCAGGGCCCCTCCACTCCACTGCTATAGCAGGAATGGTGTAGGCAGAATGTTAAACGCTAATTTTTGCCTGGGGCTCCATTTTGTCTACCACCACCAGCACGCAGAGAACCGACCTGCAGAAAAACGTAGTGGGAGCCATTCCAAAAGGTATGTTAGAGACAAAGGGTGGGGTTCCCCCCTCTAAGAACACTGAGTAATTTGACTCTGAAGCTTACATCCCTCTACAGCTGGTTTCTTTGTAGCGCCAAACAGTGCAGCTTGGATATCTCTGCAGCTGTTATTACTTTGTAGAGCGTTTGAGGGTATAAATTGTTCTGCAGCTCATGTACCTCTGCAGTTCCTGTGCCTTGTAGCGTGTAGCTCAATGAAGCGCTGTTGTAGTGCAATCGTATCATTTTTGTAGCGCTAATCTTCTGCAGCTTAGATTTTATAGCGCACTTAAAGCGCAAATCGGTCTGCAGCTCATAGATCGTTGCCGTTTCTACTGGTTTGTAGCGCTCTGAAGCGCCCATCAGTCTGTAGCGCAATTGAAGCGCTTATCAGTCTGTAGCGCATGAAGCGCCAATTAGTTTGCAGCGCGTATCACTTTGTAGCTCATTTGAAGAGCAAATTCCAAATTGGCCTGTAGCTCATGTCCGTCTGCAGCTCATGTCTGTCCGCAGCTCATGTCTGTCTACAGCCCATATCTGGACTTAGGTTCTGGAAATCATAGCCCTGAAGGCTTGGTTTCTCCACTCTGTTTTGGGGTACAGCCAGTGAAGGCGTGACAAGGTGTGGAGATATTCAGGGGAGCTACTCCATCTCCCGATAAGAATGGGGATTGAATCTGATCTTGAAAAAAAAAGTCCTCACCGCATACTCACCACGCGAGGACTCCTCTGCGAAGGCAGGAAGGACGGGGTCCCACACCTGTGCCAGGCGAGGGCTCCGCTGGGTGCTCCGCAAACCGGAGTGGCTCCGGTTGCGGGCCCGCTCAGCGGACCTTTCGCGAGGCTCGGTGGACCCTCTCCGCGGTTCGCTGTGCTCCCAGGTCGCAGTCAGGTTTCTTCGACACACACCAACCGAAGTTGAAGCGCGTGTACCCAGAGCGCAGACTGGGAGCCTTATATAGGCTGAACAGAGGAGGGGGGCGCCAAATCCCAGCGTGCTCCGCGAGTTAGGGGGGCGGAGGGGATGCGGGGGCGGGAAGGATGGGGGTGGGGGCGATGCCTCGCTACCCTGGCTCGCCGCTAGAGGGAGTACGAGATTAAGGAGGGGGTGCAGGATGCTGATGCTGAACTGGCCAAGCTGGGAGGAAAGAAGAAAGGGAGGGGTGGGGAGGATCGAGGACGGCCGGCCTAGGCAGGCCAAGAATGCAATTGCCCCGGTGGTGGGAGCTGGGAGACCCTTGTGCTTGGACAGGACAGGGTCGGGGGACACGCAGGATGAGCCCCTGGACCACTGGCACCTTCTTGCTGACAGGTTAGTGGCCCGCGCGCGACAGGAGGTACCGAGGCAAACAGGCCTACAACCTCCCCATCCCCCGCCCAGGTTTTGGGTACCCGGGTGCATTTTCTAGCCATCAGCCCCACTTACTGCCTGGGTCCTTACTGCACCCCTCCTCCAGGACGCCCCCCACCCCACTTCCGGGCCTTGTGTGTCCCTTCCCCGGTTTACCTCGGGCCTTTTCTGCCCCCCCCCCCCTCCGCGGGCCCCTCCCTGCCCAGAAATCGCAGAAATTTCATCTCCAGTTTCCATTCCCAACCCTACCCCCCCACCCCCAACCCCATCTCCAACTCCGGTGGTGGACCTCTCCCTATCCCTGAAACAAAGAGCTGGGAGTCGTTGCCCATATTTTCTGGGGGGGCTCGTTACCCCGCGAATTGGGATCTGCGGCCCAGAGGCGAGCTAAAGGAAATGGGTTGTCAAGCGGCGTCCCCCTCCACATAAACACATTGTTCCCTTTTCTCGAATCCGATCCGGAGAGAACAGAAAAATGTGCGTTTGGAACATCTGATTCCCCCCTTACTGAGCTCGTTTCTCGGCGGCGGCTACCTCGTTTTTCTTGGGCTTTCCTGGCAGGGAAGCGGAATCCCGAAAGGCTGGAGCTAGGCGGGCGCTCCGGTCAGGGTTAACCGGCTGGGGGCTGCGGGGCTGCGGGGCTGCGGGGCTGCGGGGCTGCGGGGCTGCGGGGGCTGCGGGGGCTGCAGGGGCTGGAGACGCCGCCGACGGCCCCGCTTGCCCCTCCAAGTGCAGTTTCGAGGAAGCAGAGACAATTAAAAGCAGCTGTGGGCGCCCCGAGCGCGCCCGGCGGGCTCCGGAGACTCGCGGCCACGGCCTTTTGGTGGCGATTATGAGATTTTCACCGAGACCTAGGTCTTCCTGCAAGGTTGCATTTTTGTAAATCTTGTAGGAAGAATAAATACATTTAGTCACGGCAGTCTCAGGTTAATCCTTTCAAGCGCTTTGCCGAGATCCAGCCGCAAATATTTGTGTGCATCTCTACATGTAAACATACATATTTTACGTTAGAGAAAACTGCAGGGAGCTAAAAGACTCATAAAATGATGAGGAGGGATGCTTTTTTAAAAAAGCCTTAGCGCGGATTTCTTTTTAAGCGCCCCAAAGTGTTAGGCGCTGAGAAAACGGACAATCTGTTGATAATCAGAGCGAGAGAAGTTTAAGTTAAAATGGGAAAGCACATTGTCTACAGCTGAGTAACGTTCCTTAAACGAACGAGACACATTTGTATTTGAAGGCTAACATTCAGTATAGTTTAGTAACATTGCTACAGGTTATTTTATACAGAGAGAATAAGTAAAAATTTGGCTCATAGATGACAGGGTGGCAGGGATCCTACTGTGTTTATTCCTACAAATAAACAAAATTGGAGCACATTGAGATTTTACTTTTTTATCAGAAATAAAATATTGACCATTAGATACATGAATGAATGAACTGCAGATTTCCAACAATGAAAAATATTTTTCTAGGAACTTGGGGGAACACAATTATATTTTAGGATGTGCACCCTTTTCTTCAAGATAGACTAATATCAGGATTTCTTATGTTTCCTAGAGTACTGTTGTTGTGACCACTGAACTGTCAAATTCTTAGCTTTATTTTACTCCAGAAAAGTTACTTCACCTTTTCCAAAAAGTAAGATTGAAAATCAGTATAGATGGTAGGGAAATTTCAAGTTTATAAATTATCCCAAGACTATTGAACAAGTTTGAACCAATTGATTTTTTTATTTCAAAATGTTAACCAGTATTTTCTTTTTGTAAATAATTTTAAAAGCTTTAGTATTATTTTTATCATAAGTAATTTTTATTTATTGTACAAAATTCAGGGGAAAATACTCTAGAAAACTGGCAAAAAAAGCTCACCTGTAACCTCTTCATTCTAAGATAACCCCAGTAAACATTATGGAGTTTACTTTTTCAGACTTTCTTTAACTAGTACATATTTTGCAGAGGTGCATATATATAATTTCTAAAATTAAAAATGGAATCAAAGTAATTTTTCTCTATTTTCTTTTCAAAGAGACTTAACTGTCAAATAGCATTACATTTTCAGAGACTTTTAGAAAGGAAATAATATTAATTACATTTTTTAATTAAAAATTTTAATGAACATTAGTACATAAAGATTTATAACCAGAGAACTGAGAATTTTCTCTGATTTCACTATGCTAACATACACATAGTTATCATTTTTGTATATTTCCTTGCACTGTTTATTCCTCTACATATGAAATAATTTTAACTTTGCCTTAGAAACAGACTTTCCAAGGGAAAAAACAACATCAGTAGGTAAGTAGTTTTGATTAATCTTTCTTATCTAAAACAAAATGTTAAAAATAAAAACAAAATACAAGGTTAATAGACAATACTTTAGATAACATTTTTGTTATTTAAAACAACAAAACAACATTAAACCCTACCTCCCAAATTAATAAAGAATTTTAAACATTCTTTTGACATTTAAAATCATACGTGAATTTTGGATTTTCTCAGGTATTTGTTCCCAGTGTTGACTGTTTCTTACCTGTTTTGCACAAGAGTTCATGTAAAAGCAAAAGAGTTGCTAATGTGCAGTATCTATTTTATCAAATAATAACTGGGCATTGTATTTGCACATTTTAATCCATCTTAATGAAAGCTTTCTGTGGGTCTATGAAGCTGTTGATTTACTACCTATGTTTAACTTCTAGTTTAGTAGGGAAATTGTATTTCAAAACAAAGTGGAATTTTCATTTGTCAAATAATAAGTGGACTTTCTAGTTGGACATTTTATCTACTTTAAATGATAATTTGCTATGGGTCTGTGAATCTGCTGATTTACCTCATACATTTGGCTTAACTTTTAGTATGGTGGGAGAATTTATTTCTAAGCAAAGTAAAATTTTCAGTGGTCAGACATTAACTAGACTTAGTATTTGATCATTTTATCCATTTACTGTAAGAGTTTGCCATAAATCTAAAAGCTGTTGATTTACCTCATACATTTAGCTTTAATTCTAGTATGGTTGACAAATTGTATTTCTAAGCAAAGTGGAATTTTCACGTGTCTCTAATGAAAAAATACTGGTAAGAGACAACCTCAAAGAGAGAAAAATAACATGTATCCAGTTTCTAACACTGGCTTTCCACTGATGAAAACCATGCTCTAACCAAAATGCTGAAACAATGAAGGAACCCTGACATGTTAAAATTTCTCAATCAGATATTCAAATTGCTTGGGATTCTGATATGTGCAGTATTTATAGATCACATCTTCTCCAAGATAACTAGTCACTTTGTTCCTTTTTCTTTTTTACTAACTGACCACACTTAGTCTATCCAGCCCCTTTTCTTTAAACTCACTCTTACCTCAGTTCTAAACACCAGTGCAAATTCTATTGCTGATTCTGCTCTTAGTGTTAAAAGGGACTCTCGGTGAATAGATGATATGGGTGTATGTGTCCGTTAGAGATTCTTAGGCTGCAGCTCTGTTTCAGACAGGAGCTTCACAGAAATATTATCATGATGATTTTGGGCTTTTTCCCATTCTTTCCAACGAGCAGAGACAGAGAGACAGACATGACAGACAGACAGACGCACAGACGCAAAAACATCCAGTCTTTTCCTAAACTTCAGGATTCAGTCTATCTCCCTGATTTCCAGAAATATTAAACCACACACAGCAATGCAAAATAAAAATTAAAAAAAGAAGCTGGTGTTTCTAAGGATCAACAAGTCTTTTCAAATGACTTTTTTTTTTTTTTCTTCCTGATTGGGGTTTTCAGGTGGGTAGGATCTGATAGAGGCTCAGTGCTCTTAAAGCTATTTCACATGAGCTGCCTCTAAGCAAAATTCCCTGTGTCTTCACTTTTTAAAACAACGTAACTATAGCAAAGACAGTATTGAATGAGAAACAATCTCTGCAGTCTGACATTAGAACATATGTATGGATGCTCCTGCTTTTCTGGTCTGATGCATGTGCACATATATTTTCACATGACTGTAATTTTAAGGTGTGCAGATTTTTTACACTTTGTTCTGAAAGATAAGTGAATTTTGCTTTCAACAAAGCATTCGTCAAGGCTTGAGGATACTCTGTGTGTGGCGTGGTGTGTAAACTAGCAGGATTGCTTTGACAGCGTGAGTCTGGCTGGACCAGCACCTGCCAGGTGTGCGGGTTACTGAGTTTGGGTCCGGGAGTGGTCCCTGGTGAAGGATCACACATTCTTCCTCAAAATTTTTATGAATGACTTTGATGAAGATCTAGGGAGCTTGCTCTAAAGTCCACAAATGAATTAAAAAGGGTTAACTGTTACAATTAGATAACAGAACTTAGAGTTAACATAGGTTGCAGTGGTATGCAAAAAGATATTTTATAGTAGTGAATGCTTCATAATTCACTGAAGTGTGAGGAAGGAGTTGACTTTACATGGTGGTGATTTTTGAGGAAAAAGGTTAACATGAACCAGCGGCATGATGTGGCCGCAAAAAATCAAAAATCAAATTTAGATTCTGGTAATAGAATAGTGTCCATATGTCACAGAAATTAATAGTGCCCTGCTCTAATTAACCACATCTGTAGTATTGTGTCCATTTCTGGCTGTCACATTTAAAGAGAGATGTTGACAAATTAGACAACTTCCAGAGCAGTCCGTGGGGATGGTGAGGGGTCTGGCAGTCCTGTCGTAGGAGCTATCCTCAAAGGGTCTGGAAATGTTTAGCTTGAAGACTAAAAGTAGCCATAAACTCTTCTCTTTGCTTGAGAAAGCTGAACTGGTACCAGTGGGTGACAGGATTTCAACTTGAGACCTTCCTAACAGTGCAGCTCAGCAAGGGAGTCAACTTAACACCTTTACTTGGTCTATCCTTTTAAAATATCAGAAATATTCACCTTTTTTGTAATGAACATTTAATTTGAAGGCCATGATAACACTTTAATGTAGGACAGCAATGATACTTGTGATGGAAACATTTTTTCTGATAAAGTGTCTAAAAAGAATAGCCCTATGTGTTGTGTTGCAAGTTGATCTCCTACAACTTGAAAATTGCTGCAACAGGGCAATTTAGTACATTCCTTCCTCCCCTCTTCTTCCATTTCAAACATGAAAATCTGAGAAGAGAAAGTTTTCTCTTTTTTTCTCCCTTACAAAGTATCCTAGCCTTACTTGCTTCCTAGAGTTACTCCTTCCTTGGGGTTTCTAGCTCCCTGGGAGCAGCAGGCTCCTTGGCAGAGTGACGGCAGATGCTGGGAGTGCCCAGGGTTAAGGGGAGCAGGTTGCTCCTGGCCGCTTGTCCGGGACAGCTTAGCCCTCAGCTGGTGGGGCTTCTTACCCAGGGGGACATGTGGGGCAATTCTTCCTTCTGCAGCCCCCTTTTACCATTTTTTGCTTTATTTTCAATAGAAAAATAAAACCTTTCAATCAAAAGTAGTTTCTGACACCGTGCTGTTTTAACTTCTATTTCAGCCTAGCTAGCCTGGTTTCTGAGTGCCTCGGGCACATTCTTAGTGTCTCGAACATGTCTTGGGGCAGATTTTCCCCTTCGCTCCATCTGCCTTTTGATCGTTTGATTACCGTAGCTAACTTTGAAAATGTGATGGCTCAGGATTAATCTGTGGAGCATGCACACAGGACTCCACTTCTGAGAAGTGAGAACCTGTAAGGCAGCTGACCCCGCAGAGACAATTTTTATGCCCTGGAGCCTTGAAAACTAAGGCGGCCGCCAGTGAGAGATGGAAAGGAAGAAGAGAACATTCTCCAGTTATCTCTTTAACCCACTTTTCCCTCCTCCTCTCGCCCGGGCCTCTGCCCTCCGCACCCGGGACGGTCACCCTCTGCCCAAGCTGTAAGGTCAGAAACGCGGCCACTGCGTGAAGTATGATTTTAATGTTGAGCAAGTTTCTCCTAATTTCCTCTCTGTTTTATAAAAGGGCCGTGCGTGCTTGTGGGACTGGCATAGGGCGCAGGGCACCTCCCGATGGCTCGCTTCCCAGTTGTGGGAGATGCCACAGGCGGTCCTGGGCTGAGCTCCTGTTTCCGAGAGAGAAATGCTCCAAGATGAGCCTCTGGCGCGTCACCGCTGGCTCACCTGCTCCGCAGGCGGCTACTTGCAATTCCTTGAATGCACCGCTCGCTCCTGCTCCTGGGTTTGGGAGGTAGAGCATCCCTAATGTTTAAATTCTAAAAATTCGAGAATGTATTGCAGAAATTAATAGGAAGCCTCAGAACAGGAGTTGCTGGCATGATCATTGATGTAGTATCAAAAAAATAACTTGTTAGTAAAAAGCTAAAGCCCTCTCTCTTTTCTCCTTGGGTCACTTGGGTAGAATTTTTATTTTTTTTGTATCTTCATCTAAGAATTTTGGGGCAATATTGATGCAATAGAGGTTTCAGTGTGTTTTGTTACTTAGAAACCACTATTCTTTAGCATGTCTCACTTTCTGGTTAATTGCCTTGGACTAATCAGACTTTCAGAATAGATCTTTGGCATTCTGTACTCCGGGAATCGCCACAGCATCTGTTGTGACATGGAAGGCAGATTTTTTTCTCTCCTGACAAACGAAGCCACTCATTTCAAAAATGTTTAGGAGTTCGGCAGCCCCGGTGTAAATTCTTTCCCATTCTTTAGCTTTACACTCATTCAGCTAGTCACCCCTTTGATTATTATGGAGATTTGGGGTTCACTGTGAATTTGAAAGAAGAGATTCCAGTTAATTTTCCTATAGTAGTTAAGTGACATATTTTAGTTCCCAATTTCTTCAGCAATAGGTAATAGAAGTAAAATTGATCTTTTACCTTAGAATGCAGAAGAAAAGGGAAAAATAGCCCAAGGTTGCTTTATTTTTTTTCTCCTTGGGAAATTGGTGTTTCTCACTCAGCAGTAAAATGACAATGGCTTTCCTTTCCTATGAAATAATCAGTGTAGTAGCATCTTTAACATCTTTCATTTTCTGTAGTTAATAGAGTGGATTCTAATCACAGACCAGTACTGCAGAAGTGGAAACAGGGCAGGTTGTTACACGTGTCTGTCAAAATGCAAAATGTATGTTATTTTGTGTCTACCCGGTTTACTTTTGAGAGTTTAGCTTACAGATATATTTGTGAAAATGCTCAAAAAGATAAAAGTATAAGGATGTTTACTGTAGCATTGATAGTAATAATGAAAAACTAGAAAAAATAGTGGTCATCTTTCCTAAGTAATAATTCTCTTATTCATTTATGTTTTTTACTCCGACTGGTTTTGAGACTCTGTGTGAGTTGTTGCCGGGGAATATGTGGTCCCGGGCATTACGGAATTTTTACCCTATTGGGGTTGACAGAGATTAATTAAATAATCACACATATAAATGTGCCCTTAGAACTGTGATACGTACTACAAACACTACTAGAATTTCTAAGTTGTGGATTTAGCCAGGCGGGGGATTTAAGGAAGGCTTCTCTGAGGACGTGCTCAGAGCTCAAGGATGAGTAAATGTTAGTGAGGTGAAGAGGAAGGTATATTTCACATAAAATTAAAAAAAAAAAGAGCTCTCGCGGCCCCTGGGGCAGGTTGACATGGCAAATAGAAGGTGCTGGATGAAGTCCAGTGAGGCTGGAGCCGAGCGAGAAGGAGAAGCACAGCGTGAAAGGAGGCAAATTTTGCAGGACTCGCTAGTCCACTTCAAAGAGTGTAATCTTTTTTCCTAAAATCTATGGAAAATATTTGGAGAGTATACACAGGACATGGTCAGATTCACATTTCAAAAAGAGAACTCTAGCTGTTTTGTGCAGAAAGGGTTGAAAGTGTCAGAGTAGATGGCAGCAGATCAGCCCGAAGGCTCCTTTCATAATCCAGGTTAGAAACGATGACCTGGGCCGGGCGGTGATGGGGCGATGAAGATAGGACATTTTAAAGAGTAGATAGCCACAGGAGTGGGTCACGGGTTGAATTTGGGCAGGAAGAGATGTTCGGGATGATTTCTAGATTTCTGTTCATATTGGGGAGGATGAGGAATGCCGGGGAAGGACCAGACTGTAAGGGAAAGATCAGGAGTCCTAGTTTGGGCAGGCTGAATTTGAGGTGCTGGTAAAAAAAAATATATATGATTGAGCCACACAATGTAAAGCCATGCAACCTTACAATGTGATAATATCATGTAAACATGCTCAGGAGATAGGCTAAGTGAAAAGTGTGATCGCATTATGTAAAAAAAAAGAGTGCATGTACTTATATTATGTGTATGCAGACATGTTTGCATATGCGCAGGATGTGGAAAGGTGCAAAGAGTGGCATTGGAGGGATGGCAATAGATACACGAAAGGGAACGTTCATGTTTTATACCCTGCCGGTTGTGCTATTTGAATGAATTACAATGAGAATATATGGCTTCTAAAGAAAGGAAAATTCATGACAATTTCAAATAGTTAAGATGAGAGTATGTTTCTTTCAGAGTTTTCTTAATTGGAAAATCTTGTAAGCATTATTATATTTTTTATTTTGGACAGTTTTTTCCCCCTACAGTTTTACTTCCCTAACCCAGTAGCTCTGACACTTTGTCTTTTAGTCTTACACCAGATCTCACATAGCCTACGTACTGTTTTGTAGTCTGCCTTTCACTAATTTTATTAATTTCAAAACAGTCCAGCATTTTGCAGAGGAAGACAGTAAATAGTAATGGTTTATATAATGACCGCATATATTCTGTTTCCCTTTTGTTATGGATCCTACTGGTGCTCCTTACTCATCTAATATTTCCGAGATAAAATACAGATAGTGCTGTTTCTGGGCAGTGGAAACCCAGCAACACTGCATATGCCTTGGCTGAGCTATTTGAGCAAAAGAGTAAAACTACCAAGAGAAGTGGATAACCCCCGTTTTGCCATGAACTCTTCTATTAAACCAACACTACTTCTTTAATTGACTAATTTCCCCCCTTCAGTTTTCATATGTGTAATGCAAAGTTGAATATCGTGCTCATACGGTTTTGCTTTTGTTGCATTATTTTCTCAGAGCAAACCTGAGTTGATGAGAATCAGAAGGTACAGATATCAGTATAACTCGCTTCTTACTGCTCCTGGCTTTCCTCAGAAGGGTTAAACTGCCGCTCTCAACCGGTATTCCTTAGTCAGTGCTGAATTAAGACTTGTTAAAATGCCATTTTCTTAGCCTTGCGAGAGGCCATGTGGAGTTTGGGAGGGTAGGAGCCTATAGCTGTTGCTTTGCTCTGAGCAAAGGTAAGTGCTCAGAGTGTTTACTACAAGCTGCCTTAAAAACATTATCATTTTTCATGTGTCTTATGTCCATGAGAAAAAAAAGAGAGTGCTATATTTTATAATACCAACTATAGTAACAGTAAGATTTTTCATTTGAACATCTATTAAAAAAAAAATCACATAGAAAGAAATTAAACTTTTCTTCGTATTTGAAGATTAAAAATGATAATTCAGTTTTTGAGAACATAATTATGTGTTAAGCACTCCTTTAAGGGTTTTAAATGTATTATCTCATTTAAAACTCACAATGTCTCTAGGAAGTGGGCACTGTTCTGTCCCTACCGGGTGAGGAAACTGAGGTACAGAGACACTGAATAACTTTTCCAGTGGACAAAAATTAGGATTGAACCCAGACACTCTGTCTCCAGAGACTCTGGTGTTAAACACTACTTTTCCCTACTCCCATCTTTTTTCACTCTGAAGCCTGGTGTCTTACCTAGCTTGTGCTAGAATTATAAAATTCTAATAACTTTTAATTGTATTAAATAATTACTATGTCATGCCTTGCCAGGCTTTTCTGTTTTAACAAAGTTTGGAGGCTTCTTACTCTGGCCTTCTGGGTTTAAAGTCTTGCCATTGCACTTCTCTGAGGAACATCTTTTCCTGACTCCTTTCTGAGATTGGGGTGGATAGTCCTCCTCAGCATATCCCTTTTTCTCCGTAGGTTCCAACTAATGTTTTCACTGTCTTCTTTTAACGAGGTGTGTGTGTATGTGTACGGTGTGGTGTGTGTTAGTGCATGGGATTAATCTCCACGGGCATTACCTCCTTGCTAGCTATTTCTAATCCAGCAGTCAGGGGAAACTTATTTTTTCTGGAAAGAAAAATAAATTGAAGATGAGCTGCTAGTAGTAGTAATAATAGTAATAATATCTCAAATTACATTAAAATATATAGTTTTCAACTTTTGCATTTAACCATATGAGGGTTGTGTCGATGAGTAGATGACATGGACTTTGTAGTCAGTCAAGAAATGGGTTCAAAAATCCAACCGTGTCACTTACTAAACGCATGGCCTGGGATAAGCTACATCGTTTCCTAACACTTCTTATCTTCATTGCAAAGTGGAACTGATAAATGCTTACTTTACAAAGCTAACATAAGGTTAAATTAGTTAATATGTATAGAACCCTTAGTGGAGTGCAACACAGCACTCAAAATGTGGTAGCACATAATGTCAACTAATGTTTTGTGGGAGAGAAAAATATAAAAACAATATGAGACAATTTAAAAAGTGTTATTGATAGTTGCATAAAGGAAGGGAAGAGAAAATGTAGAGGCAAGGGAGGGACATAGTGACATACGAAATCTTGAGAGAAGGGAAGAAGGGATATAGGGTGTGAGCTATAGGTGCAGTTTATGAAAGCAAAGTCTGTGTCCCCTTCCAGTAAAATATGAATAGAGATGAAACAGGGGACTCACCTTGATTCTAAGGTGTGTTAATCAGATTAAATTCCATTTGGTATATCCTGCTGTTTACTTGGACAAGACAGTGATGTTGGAGTAAGTTATTATTTATTATTTCTATCCCTTGACATTCTGATTAGCTCATCAGCAATCAGTCACTATTCACTCTTCAATTGCCTTTATTAAGTAGCAGACTCCTCCTCCCCCAGTCAGCAAATTATTCAGGTTTGGGAAAGAGGACTGTCTCTTGAGAGAGTGCTTGCCCCAGGCCAGATGAAATGCAGTCGTGCTGCTACAAGACTCAGAATGAATCATGGAATTTTAAGACAAACTTTAAGTATTGTATGGTTTCTAGGGAATTTAAGGGCATGCCATTCACCTTTGGATTAATTCTGACTTTGATGATTTTTCAGAGGGAGCATTAAGGAATTGAATAAATTGTATAATGATATGCCAGCTAATTTTGTGAATGTCTTTTTAGTTGGGGCTGTGTAAGCGCAATATGCGTGTAATTCTTTGCTTTTGTGTTTATGAATTAGAGCAAAACTCACATACAGGTACAATTGTAACGTAGATTACCCTGAACTTGTGAGCACAGTGGACTTCCTTTCAAGATTTCTGAGAATGGTCCATTATCTTTGAAAAGAGTCCAATAAACAGTCTATACAGGTTGGCCTATTTTTCACACATTAGAATTAATTTTGAAAAGTTATATGTAGAATAGTTTAAAAAATTAAGTCATATTTTCCCATCCTAACTAAGGAAATTTGTCCTCACAGGAAAAAAAAAAGCTATGGTCCTTTTCTAATGAAAATCAAACTTTAAAGTACTAGCTTTTCCCAGTGAGTATTCTGCATTTGTCAATGTGCAGGCTGCAGTAACTTTTTTGTACAAGAAGTTAGTGGAGTGGATCCACACCATTAAAAACAAATAGTTATTTTCATGTTATTGAGATTTTCCCCTCAAGCTATGGGACTTGAATGTTTAAGCAGAGACACCATCCATGGCATTCTGTCTTGCCTTTAGTGGCATTGCCTGGTGAGTAGAACCATGAAAAGTTGTCTTTTTGTTTAGATTTATTGGGCTGTGGTCTTCTGTGGTCAAAGTAGGAATTTAGATGGATCAATATGAACTTTTAAACAATGGACGTACTCAAAGCAATCTGTGCATTGTGTTTAAACTATTTCACCCTGCCTCTATTTTATAACAGTTGAGGCTCCAATCAGATTTGTATTTTGAATCCTGTAAAAGTCAACTAGACTGCCCTTATATAGGACCTGGAAAGTATGAAGCAATACGTTGGTTCACCTGGCAAGACAGGGATGCAGAGTAGTGTTAAGTCTTATGCTGGGTTAGTCAGGTTCTAAAAGCCAGAGTGTAAAACAAAACATCTTATGGAGTTATTCTAGTAATTTCTTTAAATTGCCCTTAAAGTACAATATGTGCAATTTTGTGTGTGTGGCTCTGAACAGTAATTTTTATGCACAGCATAGTCTGAGAAGCACTGGGCTAGAGAATAAAGGAAGGAACAAAAGGAGTGCTGTCTGGACACTCAAACTATTGTTTCTTTATGGTAACTCTCCAATCCATGGAAAAGTGGAGAATTCTAAAGAATCCTGCTTGCCTGCAGGATTTACTCCATGCTCGTTTGAGATCAAGCCTCTGTAATCTTCAGTCATGTTAATACATTCGGTTGGTAATGCAAGGATTAAACTAGACAATATACATGAAAGCACCTTGCTCAGGACCAGGTGATGTGATAGATTTATATCTAACTGTTGCTTGTCATTGCTCTTTGGAAGGTTGTAGGGAAGAATCTGGCCAGCTGCTTCCTGCCTTCCTAGGTTGGGACTTCCCACTGTCCAGCAGTGACTTACATGTTCTTGCAAACTGGCTGCCTCTGTGGGCCAGTTGGAGGTAGGAGTGGGTGAGATTCTCAGTTCTAAGGTCAGCCCTGCATTTGGGGGAGATGATGTGACTCCGCTGAATATCCTATATAACCCTTGGGATCTACAGCTCTTCTCTCTGTCTTCTAGAGTTCAGATTTATTTGTGAGATTCACCTGATGAAATTGTGTAACCCAACTACTTAGACTTTCCATGGTAAAGCCATGAATATGTGTTTTCAAATGTTTTTATTATGTTTTTTGGGGGGTACGTGTGAATATGCATTTTTAGAGAGCTGCCCAGGTGATTCTTATATAACCAGCATAACCCTGGGAGTAGGATATTTTTTCCACAAGAGTCTATGAACATTTCTGACACTATTGTAGCTTAAATTATTTAGGAAATGATTACTGTATTTTTATGTAGATTTAAAAGGACGTAATTTCAGTCATTAAGTGAGTCAACCATTTATTAGCCAAATCAGCCATAAGATTGACCTTTTAGTAGATGTAAAATTAGTACATTTAGGTTTACATATTTTAAAAATTGAATACCAACCAAGTCGTTTATTTGCTTGGGGTGCTAGGGCCTTTGATTTCTACTCCCAGCTATCACTGAAATGATCACCTGAGGTTTTGCTTGCTTATGATTAATAACTTGGGTTATGAATTGCATTTTCTTTTTCATTTTGGAAGGTAACTTGGTATTTCTCATAATTTAGTATAAGTTCAGAATTTTACTTAAAATTCAGTTTGAAAAAGAAATGCACATTTCATCTCTGATTTACTAAGACAAGGAGCCCTTTCAACATTAGGATTCCTATACCCCAGCAAATGTTTCTGTCTCTACTCATCCTTTCTCTCTGATTCCTGAAGTATTTTCTGTGCTTGTGTATGCTTGGTCCCGCCCATTCCAGTGTTTCTTGGATTGTGTCTCATCAGTTATGCTCCTTTTCTTTATGCTCCGTCTCTTTCTGTCTCTTCGGTCTCTATGTCGTTTCCCTACCTTATGGACAAAATCTGTGTGCCCACACTGAAATAACCAGCGCTTCTCTCCACATGCTGCACTTCAGTGAACCATGGCATTTTCTCTCTTTGCTTCTCTATTCCGGCCAATGTTCTTGAGAGATTAACTGTATTTGCTGCCTCTACATCTTGACCTTTTGCAGTTTGGCTTCTTACACTTACCACTGTATTGGAACTCCACTTTAAAGGAGTCACTAGTAACTTCTTATTTTCCATGTAGTCTTTTCTAAGCTCTCATCCTCTGACCTTTTTGCAGTATTTGAGGATGCTGATCACACTTTCCTTCTTGACATCTCTTCCTTTGACATACGTGACACTTCAAGCTCAGCTGTCCAACCTCTGTGGCCGCCTGTCTCTTATTTCTTTGCTGAATCATTCTCTGCTTTTGCTGTGTAAATGCATTTATTAACATGTTCTTCTACCTTTCCTGTACCTCCCACTTTTGTGCATCTGTTCTTGCTGTATTTCAGTCCAGGAGCTAGGACCAAACTATGGGGTATGCCCTGAGGGATTCTTGGACTGAACCCAGAGGGAACATGCTTGAGATGCCAGGGGAAGGGAGACCCAATGTTGTAGGTAGGAAATGGTGCCCAAATATCAAGTCTGAAAGGTAAGGATGAAAAATGGGAAAGTCAGCGGTAAGATTGGTAGTTTGTATGATGGGATAGACAGGTAGGTCAAGGGCATGAATGTGTATCTTCTCCAGATCACTTTGTACACGAGGGCCTAACGCGTGTTACCTGGGCCTAACGCACGATCTCTTTAAGGAGCTGCACTGGGGCTTTGGCTTCAACAATCATCTCTCTGGGGATGAGCCTCAAAGCTGCATCTGAATCCCCATTAGATTCTCCTGTGAACTGGAGCTCTATTTCCATCTTCCTCGTGGAAGGTTTCCCCTGGATATCTAACCGGTACCCCAAATTTAACGTATTTCAAATTAAATTTATTATCTTTATCCTCAAACCAACTTCTTTTTTCTTACTAATAGGTTACTGTTCTTTCATTCTCGATCAAAAATTCAGTCATCTTTGATCCTATCCTCCTTTTAGCCCACATCCAGCAGTTTGAAAAGTATTGTCAGTATTATCTCCATGATGCCTTGTAACTGGCCCTGCTTTATGGGCTGACTGCTGCTCGGCACTCCAGCGATAGCCCCCTATTTAGTATCCCCTGACCCCAGTTCTTTTCATTGCTGCCAGAGTAATGTTTCCAAAACTCAACTGTGAATTTAGAAGACACTTAAACTTATCGCAACATTCCTGGCCAAAGATAATTGCTTCCCCCTCAGTGTTTTCGTAGCCCTATGCTTTCTACCATTGTGTATTTATGTGCAGTTATTATATATATACTATATTATATATTACGCATATGTTTCTGTACATGAATTATAAATCCCTGTAGATTGTAAGCTCCTTGGGGGGCAGGAACTGTGTCTTATTTACCTGTTGTCACCATATATTTCTTGTATCGACATGCAACAAATATTTATTGAATGGAATTAAACAGATAGCTGGGCTGGAAAGAATCTGATCCCAATAAATAGTAGGTGATCTATGAGAGTCATTTTAATTTAACATTAATGTCATTTTTTGTGCATTTGTTTTATTCTGAAAAGCTTTTTTATTAAGCTGTGCTGATGGCATAAATGGAACAGTTAACTGGAAGACCAAACAGGCCAACAGCTTTATTATCAGCAGAAAAATGGCTGCTGGGAAGAATCATGGTGAGTTTAGGCTGTAAATCTAAACCCCTTTGAGGATCAATTAAGTGTCTGCTTCCAGTGTTCCTTTTCCTTTTACAGTCATATGTGGATTTTTTTTTTAAGTCAATCTGAAAAAAATTAAAATTTGTTTTCCTAATCTTCTAAAACTTCTGATTCCCTATGTTCTTAATCCATTATTTTCCAAGTGTTTTTCCTTTGCTATAGTTATGCCTTTTTTTTTTTAACTAAAAATAATTCTTATGTTTTTAACCTATTGTTGCCCCTTATCCAGTCACTGACTTGCCACTTATAAAAATTGTCCCAGTGTGGTTATTATAACCATTTACTTATAATATTGAAAAACATTAAGAAGTACATTTAACATAAATCATTTTAAAGCAGTACTTATATAACCTTAGGAAAATGGTCATAAAATGTTTTGTCTAATTGTGGATGATTTTTCAAATGGTTTTTGTGCAAAACCTCATTGATATGTTTTGCTGTTAAATAATTAGATGGCATTTGTTTTGTATTGGAACGATGACCTGACTCTTGAATGATTTATTGTTCCTTCTGATTTTTTCTTTTATATGTATAAATGTGTCCATTAGCAGTATACCTTGAAATATTGTATTTCATCAGGGAGAAAAAAGACTTACTAAATAACCAAAATATTAGTTGTTTTCAAAATATCCATCATTATTTGAGTTTTCAGTTAATATTGTATTTTTTGATTATTTGTCTTTATGATCCCTCTTACACAGCACTCCTCACCACACACACACACACGCACGGACGCACACACACAATTTTGACTACATATGGTCATGAAAATTAGTAGAATGGCAGCCTGGTTGTCATAACTTTGGGGCAACCAAAGTGTCTATAAAAACAACAATTTAAAAATATTTTGAAAAGAAAAGTAATTTTATGAGCTAAAATGGCCTTACTGCCAAATAAAACCTGGGTACCTTGGAGGAGTGATTCCTGGCTTATTTTTTCATACATCCCTCAAGTTGGGGTCACTAACTTTTTTCCAGCTAGTACCAAATTATTCCTCCACTGGAATCTTCTATCCCCAGATTTTTTCATAGTAAGACAAAAGTTTCCAACGTCTCCTACCCTGCTTCTTTGAAACAAACCCACAAACACCTTTGCATTTTTAAGTAATTTCCATTTCTAATATCGATAATACAGTTTTATAATAGTAACTTCCCATGAAAAGGTCACAAATTTGTTTTAAAATACAGTCACACTTGTCCCAGGACCTAAACCCATCACATCATAGTCTGTTCGCTAGACCTTCCTTAGATATTCTCATGAATTCTCCCTCGTTTCTTTAAGGAAATCATCCCTGACTCTCCTTATCTGGCTGATTCCTTAATCAAACTGAGGGTCTTCAGCTTCTTTGGCACATTCACTCTTCTTGTTTTCTGAACTTTCTAGTCCTGGTCATCAGATAGCCCTCAATGTTGCCATCTGCAAGGAGCTTCTGCTCTGCCATCTCCCAGGGACTTGGGACCTGCCCTGATTCCCTTGCCCACTCAAGATCCCCAAAGACTCTTCCTCTGGACTGGATACCATTTTATCCTAAATTGCAGTTATGATTTTTTTTTCTTCAACTTCTTCTTTTTGTACATTGATCCCTAGAACTTCTGTCGTCTTTGACCATGTCGCTCCATTTCCTGTTTGATTTTCCAGAAAGGTACTCTCTAAGCAGCTGTTGAACCCAGTCAAGTTATCTGCTTTGGTGCTCTTCTTAGCAAAATGCACTATTCCAAGACCTTTACGTACAGAGGTACTTGCCTCTTCCTGTTTCAAACTTCATGCTGCCATTGGACCTCAAACTGATTTTCTCCTTGGGACCTGAGCAAGAACTGTGCTTTTCAAAATAGAAATGGTCAACACACCTTGAACCTATGGAGGTAACCAGTTCAGGTTACCACATTCTGTTATTTCCTCAGTTTCTCTCGAACTCACTCTTTAGCTGCTGCTTCCTATCTGGTCTCCTTGTTCATTTTAAATTATATCATCATGGTTTTGTATTATCAGATATCTTATACAGAGAATAATAAGGTTCATGAACTGTGTCAACAGAATTGTTTCCTGTACTATACAGCAAGGGCATTTTAAATGCTCTCTCAGATCTATCAGATGTTCTGCGATATGTTCTTGACCATGGGTCCCAGTCATCTGTTTTTGACAACTTTAAGAGAACACAAAAGATTATAAGAGCATGTAAATAGGAAAATAAGTTTAGCAATCATATTTGTTGTGTAACTTTCTTTTTAAATAACGTTCCAATTCTTCATTTTAGCATCGGGGTGGTGCCTTATCAGTAAATAGGATTTTGAGGAATTTAAATGTCTCAGACCAACACTTTTGGCGTCATTCTACTTTGATACACATGAAGTAGATACAAAAATCAGAAAGAATACTCTAAATATGGGTCCCCTTTCGTTTTCCTGGGATGGGGGTAGAGGAACTTACAGTTTACCCTTGGAAAAATTTAAATAAAAAGGAATAAGCCTTTGCATTACTCATTTGTATGCTTCACTTAGATAAACATCTTCAAATTCTCCTTTCTGATTCTTTTTTTTTTAAACTTTTTTTTTTAAAAAATATATCTTTTAATGATTTCAGAGAGAGGAAGGGAGAGGGAGAGAGAGAGATAGAAACATCAATGATGAGAGAGTCATTGATCGACTCCCTCCTGCACACCTCCCACTGGGGATTGAGCCTGCAACCCGGGCATGTGCCCTGACCGGGAATCGAACCCCGATCTCCTGGATCCTAGGTCGATGCTGAGCCACACTCAGCTGGGCAGACTCTCCTTTTTTACGTAGGACAACTCATGTTCCAGAATGGATTAGCCTTACATTTACTGATAAACTTTTCATTGCTTTTCTTCCTAAGAAACAGAGAAAATCAAAATGATCATGTGCTGATTTCCTAATTATTTTCACCTTAAATGCTAACCTGTAATTGGACATTCATGGAATGAAGTAATATGTGCTTCACATAGTTTGGTAGAATTCTCTATTGCCATCTTAAATGAGGCTCCTCCTTAGCTTACTGACAGTCAAGGGACTGCATGGCTTGCAGACAGAAATATCTCTCTAGATGACTTTCCCCCCCTCTTTTGTTGGAGAGGAGCAGGAAGTGCTCTTAGGGCTTAAGATGTATTCTTCTTTGCCTCGGAAAGGTGGCAAGGCCAGGAGGAAGGATCACCACTTTCCAGGACTTCAAAAGACTATCTACCTGAGATGTGAGTTTCTTTTCCTAGACTCTGGTTATGAGGGCTGAAATGTCTCCTTCTAAACACCACGTGTATTTTTTTCTTTAAACAAAAGAAACTTAGGTTTGTTTCTTGAAATTGTTATTGTCAGCTCACTTTTTTCAGTGGTTCAGTGTAATTATGATAACTTCATGAAATAATAGAATGAACTTGGATTATCTGGTCAAATTCTGACCCGTCAGAAAAACAAAAGAGATAATTTAAAAAGTTAAGGTGTTATGCAACATAATTAGCTTACTGTAATGGGTTGTAATAATACAGCCACCAAATGTATTACCTTATGTTTTCAAACAAAAGGCTTGATTACCTGGATTCAAGTCCTGGCTCTTCTTCTTACTAGTCCACTAGCCTTGAATCTGTCCGTCTTGCTGCTTTTAATTTTGTTATCTATAAAATGAAAGACTGAACTCTCCAGGAGAGCAAGTGCATGGCAATTCCAATTGGTGGTATCTGTCAGGAATTCTGAGTTAAGTAGACTGCTGTGGCCAAACCCCAGTAGGAAGTAATGCTATGATCTGTCTCTTGGTAGGGAAAGATATTTAAGCATGGCCAGGCAGGATGACATCTAAAGCCCTTTTCAACTGCATCGTTCTATGAGACTAAGTTTATTGATCACCCATTCATAGTGATTTGCAACCACTTTCCAACTGACATTTAAGAAAAAACAAAACAGCAAAACAGACATGCTATTATTACATGAAAAATCAAGATATTTAACTCCAGTTTGGAAAAATGGTTTCGGTAAGTGGTTTCAGTCGGGGATGGGCGTGGGGGGGGTATCAAGAAACCCTCTGTTTTTTGTAGAAAAAGACCCAAGTAGTGGTTTCTCTTCTGCCTCATGTAAAGGAAACTGACCATATCTCTTAGAAGAATGAAAATTTTAAAGGCAGTTCAATGCCTTCCCTGTGATGAATTCTTACAGCTGAGGCATGGGCTATCTGTGACTAAGGTCAGGGGCTGTGTGGAGGTCGGTAAAGGGGGAAAAATGAGGGGCATCTGTAATAGTGTCAACAACAAAAAAGAAAACAATAGCTGACAGCCCCCCCCCCCCCCCCCCCCCCAATGAGTGGCCTGCAGCACTTTGATGTTGAGTAAAGTCCAAGGTAAAGAGCTGACTGCTGGGAAAAGCTTTTGTTTCAAAGCCACAATTTTAAAAGCTGGATTGATAAAACACAAGGTAAATCTTAGGGAAAAAAGCAAAACAGGTTGTGTACCTGGCTGGATATTGATGTGTCTCAAAATACTTTTCTACAGTAATTATTTGATGTAGTAATTAAATTTCAATTTGACTACAGAAATAACACATTAAAAAATAAATTAGGAAGGAAACCGTAAACATGTCAGCCTCTGTAAACCCTGAAATGAGTTGTCCTGATGCAGAGATAGCAAATGGATTCATCTCTTATAATCAATTCCGATGAATTAGTAGCAGCTTCTTGGAGTGCTGTGTATACAGGGGCTCTGAGACACATACAGAGCTTTTCACTGTTAAAACTATAAAATATAAGACAAGCCTTATATTTCTCGTCAGCACTTACAATTTTTAAGTATCAGGGATGATTGTATAGTTAAGTAAGTTTAACAATTGTATTTTGGGTATAACTTTCTTTTTAAAAAATATTCCAATTCTTAACTTTTGCCTGGGGTTGGTGTCTCTTCTGTAAATAGGATTTTGAGAAATTGAGATGTCTGTTTGCTTAGGCAAAAGTTTATTTTAAAAGCTGTACCAGGTAAGTGGCTATTCAGCATTATCTTTGTATTTTAAACATATTTAATAATCTTCTTCATTATTCTTCTCCGAATTCCGTCCTCCCCCCCCCCCAGGTAATCCTTACTATTAAGACAATACTGTAAACATTTGGGACATATCCACTATGTTATTTAAATAATTTGCTCTCATAAACCACCCTTGTCCTGCTTCCCAATGATTAACTTACATCTTAAACCTCTTGGAACATGAGAGAGAAATTAACAAAATTGAAATGCTTTTAAAAACAGACTTTAGTTTATTAATACATTACTTATTAATTATAGTGTGTTATAATATTCTTAGGCTGATTTAGCTATTGCTAAAGGTAATAGATCACTTGATCAATAGATCTCTTTGTTTAAATGATGCATTATATTCCCCACACATCAAATATGTAAGAAGTTATTTTACACAGCACATTAAATTCATTCATTTTGATTTGACAGTTCATGTTTACGCAACAGATGGATTGAATTGAGACTTCCTAGGGCATACTTCCTTCTGAATGCATTTAATACGTGGAGCTTACGCTGCCATCTCCACAAGTAATGCCTACATCCCAACTGTAGTAAGATCATCTGTTGAGAAGCATCCTGCGTCAGCTAAGAACCAGGGTATATGCCCCCCAAGGGCCTCAGGGGGCCACAGTAGATGCTGCAAACAGGCTCCCGCTTCTCACGCTGAGCAGAGCGCGCTGCGGCGGTTCAGAGCTGTTCCCACCTCATCTGGAAGCCTGGTTTCTGAACCTGCAGCAGATGAATAGCGGCAAATGAGAAGGCTAAAGAAGCTGATATAGGACACATACTGATGCAATGGGAAATGACAGCTGACAACTTGTCCTCAGATGAGAAAACAGAAAATCTATAAAACACGCAGCCGTAAAAAGCATTAGCTGCCGGGGACCCTCCAGCGCTAGTGTGATCAGTAAATGACAAAGCAACCAAAGAGTCCATAAGGGTGTCACTGTATAATGGAACAGAGGGCAGTAATTGAGGTGCCAAACGACGGCCTTCACCCATCAGGAAAAAGGATCCACCGCGGAGTGCGTTAGAAAACTCGGCCCTCTCACATGTTTCTTTCCTGGGGTTCCTGGCAATTAAGATTTTATAATATTCTCTTAAACCATACAGATTAGTAATTGATGATATAAGTGGACCCTTTGAAGTGATTAATTTGTTTTGCTAAAGTATCAATGAGAGAGACACATAATAGGTACCTAATAAAGGTCCCCCCAACGTGAATCTTTATGACTTTCTTAAAGATTTCAGAGGCAAGACAGCTTTAAGATTTAAATTTAACTGGGACTCAGCAGCTAGTTTCTCTCTATAGCCATGTACTTGTTCTTGGTGATACAGAAAAAAGGTAAGTGTTCTCTGGACTTTTTGTAGAGAAGGGATTTTGCACATGCCTGTGTGACATTAAAAATAATCATTATAATAATTATGAAGTTATGTGCTATAGATTCCTTAGCAATGAACTACCATAATCCTTTCAAAATGATTACTAAATACATCCAAATTTTCTTTTGTTTTTAAGTAATTTAAATAAGCACACTCATATTTTCGTTACGATGTTGCTCCCTTAGGGAGAAAATGTCAAATGGACTAATAAAAGAAGACAGGATGCTCTTTAGCTAGGATGAGGTCCCACTTTATTGCTGTTGCCATCATTGTCAGTTACTTGGTTCTTGGCTCTCTGCTGCAACATAATATATATTGTTGATACAGTCCGCAGTTTCTACACTTTATGTCGAATATGGCGAAAACAGTTTTGTGAAAAGATCTTGCTTGCATGGTAACAAGGACATTAAAGCTACATTTAGGGAAGGTGAAATAATTACCCCAGCCATGCCCCAATACCCTTTTGCTATTCTCAACTCAAATATGAATTTTTTCTTTTAAAAAATCTGATATTTATAACTACTTGTGTTCAGTTTCTAATCTTGGCAAATCTAGCTACTCTTGCTGCTTGAAGATGATGTTTTTGACCCCCTGTTAGTTGGACTTTTGGTTTAATTGTTTCTCCCATTAATGGTGATAGATTTGCACAGATTTAGCCACACAGTGGTTTCCAGTTTCATTTGTGTTCAGTGGCATGTGTTTGCAGGGGTAATGGATTTGCAGCTGGAGACCCTTGCAAAGCCATGTGATACACAAAGAGTCCAGACCCTGTGACCTCAGCTCGATTAGCATGGCACTGTATAATGTATATTTCAGAGATTATTAGATTTTAGCACTGTGGATTCTTAGAGTATTTAAATTTGATTTCCAAGACTAGCTGTTAAGGAAAACAATATGCTTCAAGCTTATTGTTTGTAAGTGCCTAGACATATGACAGTGCAACATGTTGACTGTTAACAACAGCCTAAGTGGGTGTTGGTGCAGACCTTATCAGTGTTATTTATATAGCTCGTGTTTAGAATAAGAGCTTATAACTTCCAATTCTCTGTGTCACTTGTTGTTTTCAAAAGGAAGTGAGGTGTAACTACTGCCCAGATAGCCTTTGTTGAAGAGCTATTGCTTTGCAAGTTAACAAACCAGAAAGGGTAAGGGAAAGCGTGCTTCTCTAAAATGTTGTGAGGGTGCTCATCATTTAAACTGATGCCACCGAAAGGAAGTATTACTTTCACAAACAAAACACAGTGGCTTAGTCATTTTCCATTTCTGAATGATGGATGTGTCACACATCTGTATCATGTTTTTCTCAGAGTAAATGGCATACTATATACTTAAAGCGAAGCAGGCTCTACTGTGGAGTTGCCAAGGTAACTGACCGGCAAGCAGTGCAGCAGATTGCAGACAGGCGATGGAGTACACATGAATAAAGAAATGCGCGTGGCACTGTGAGACCCAGGAGGGCCGCGCTGGAGTGCGGCTTGGCTTGTAGATCGCAGGAATGCTCTTCAGGGCGGCAGGAACCCAGGTAGATGTCCTCGAAGTGAGGTGTTACACAGGAGCAGCTACCCTTTCACGGTTCCACTGCAGGACCTGCCAAGGGCTATACAGAAAATAGAATCATTTCAATATTATTTGATAAGAATGGCCTCTCTTTTTGCCCATAAGCTAGTTTTTACCACCTATGGCAGCCAAAACTAAGGGAAACTGTTAGTAATTAATAATGTAAATGGAAGAAGGTAACCTATAAACTGCTACACACATAGGAGAATGTGTGACAAAATTTAAATTTAAATGGGATATTATATATATTTAGTCCATAAACATGAGACCTGTGTTTACCTCTGCAGTGGTTTGTGTTAGAATGTGTTCATCCATTCACTAGGCGTTGGTAAAGTTATTCAAATATGCCAGATACCTTCTAGGTGCTGAGAAAATAAGGTAAATAAGATTCAGTGCTGAACTTCAAGGTGTTTTTACATCTCTAGAAAGACTAAATTAGATAAGCTCCGAAGAGATTCCTTTAGATTATTCAAAATATTCCTGTAAACTCCTTTTTACATAGAGTGAAATAACTGCTCAGCAGGAGTTCACAGCTTTCCATAACTTGACTCTCTTCTTTGTGTTTCTCCCCCTTCCTTAAATACACCCCAAGATCTAGTGTCACTGGCTTACTCCCCTTCCTTGAAGGAGCCCCACGGACGGTATCACACAATTGTATCCTGTACGTGCACTCGCCTCTGCAGTGCCCGGTTCCCCATCTCTGAGTTTCACGATCGTGCTAGTACCTTAAAAGCCATATTGAATCCTACGTCTTACATAAATCTTTTCCAGATCTTTCTAGCCTCTGTTGCTGCTCATCTTCCCAGGCATTGACAGAGCAGCTTATTCCACTGGAATCATACCGAGTTAGGTGGGCGCTGGTCTCCCAAACCGCGTGATGAACTGCTGGGGGGCAGGGCCTGGGTCTCCATCATCTCTGCATTCTCCACAGCACCTTGTACCCCAGGAGGTGTTGTGGAGTCCAACTGCTGAAAAATCTCAAATTCTTACCCTCACAGTATTCCTATGATTCCTACACCCGGTTTTTTTGGAATGGGACCATTTCCACCGGTGAGTAAAATTGTTCCTGGGTAGAAGCTGGGTCCTCTAGAGGCCGTGGGAAGGCCTCTTAGGAATACCTGCACGAACCAAGTCAGGAAAGAACGTGTCTCCCTGCATACCTGGTCTGAACCTAGCTTGCAGCTCCCTTCCTCTGTTACACGGCCTTTGAAGTTGTGTGTTTGGTAGTAAAGCTATGGATACGTGAAGCTACAAGCCAAATAGTTTAGTTTAGTTTATGTTTTTGGCAGCCATCCACAGAACTGCAGGGACATGTTTTCACAGATAAAGAAACATTTTTGTGGGAGTTCCTATTTCTATGCTGAAAAATTTACTGTCATTGATCTCGCTCTCCAGGGCTTTTAGTTTAGTTGTGAGCCTCAAGTGAGCAGCGTTGGGGTTCTTAAGGTTAATTACTACATTTACAAGCCCACCAGTGATTAAGAGGGAGAACTGGCCTGATAGGGTTTATCTGTTTAAAAATTGCAGTCACTAGTGAGACAGGAAGATAGAAAACCAAGAGAGATTGTAGAGGTGGCAAGGGTAATGGCAGTAATGTGTTGGTGGAGATGCTGATATCAGAGGAAAAACAATAGGCGGAAAACCAATCAAACCAATTTGGCCATTTTAATGTACTCCCATCACATATCTTAAGTAACCACTAGATCATGAAATCTGCCCTGTTTCACTTAAAGCAATTATTGGCACTGGATTTTATTATGTAATTATTATTTAGGATGTAGGATTGTATTGTGTGGATTACTAAATGTCAAGATCAGGTAAAATGGAATAAATCGCTTCTAGGAGATATGAGAAATAACACTCAGAAAAAGTGTTGATGCATTTTTATATATGAAAGTTACCTTACATAAATCGATGGTATTATATACTCTGATGTGCGTTGTCTAGCAAACAGTTAATAGAACATAGATTCTAACCATTTAAAAATCACTCTTTATACTTTGCTTTGAAAAAAAGGGGAAACTGTAGCAATTATATAGTTGGTCAGTTCTTATAATGTATTTCATTGGTAGTAATTTCAATAAAAAGAAATTACCAAAAAGATGCTATGAATGTCTTAATTATTTAATAACAATTTAAAATATTAAAATGTGCCTAATTTTGTTAGAGTATTTAAAAAGTCTCTAAACGTGTCACGTTGAAAGAGTTGTTTGATGTTTTGTCCTAAAATCACTTCCTTTTAAAACAAACTTCTTAACAATACCTTGCATGTTGCTTCAGTTTTCCCAGAAATGTCTCCATAGTGGAACCCTTCTTTACAGTGCAAGCAGATTGTCCAAAGCAGATCTCATTGTTTTGGTCTCCTATCTTTCCTCTTCATTTTCAGTGTACACCATCTTCTCCAAGGTGCACTCGGATCGCGATGTGTACCCCTCTGCTGGTGTCCTCTTTGTTCATGTTTTGGAAAGAGAGTCTTTTAAGGGAGAATTTCCACCTTACCCCAAACCTGGTATGTCCTCAGTAGGGGAAAAAATGTGGTTAATTTACTAAATTTTTCTTTTTGTTTAGTGTGGATAATCTAGATGATACATGATAAAATATTTTTAACATTATTTGAAATGGTGTGGGTATGTGATAAATTAGTGGTTGTAGGATATTTCCCATCATAAGGTTAGAAATCTATTTACAGAAGGAAATCATTCATTTTTGAATTTTGAAGAAAGCATACGTTTGGTTTCCCAATCTTGAGTTTTGTGCTTCTGACGAATGATCTACCTATATTTGCATAGAAATAATTACAGATGCACATTTATGATTTTTCATATTAAAACTTAGAATCTTACGTAGCACATTGATTGTTTGGAAAGTATATATATGTTGTAGAATAGGATGAAATATGGTATGAAAGAGTTCTCAAGAAAGCTTTTATAATATGAAATCATTTTCTGTAACTTCATAATAATATAATGAAGATTAATGCTTCCCTTAAAGTAATACCAATTGCAAAGTCTTATTTAATTCACTATTGGTTTACATTATGTTATGTCAAATTGTCACAAATGGTATGAAATTAATGAAGAGATAGAAAGGCTAGCAAGAGAAAATATATTAAATTATGATAATTCTTAAGTAACAAAAATGAATTTTCTGAAAATTATATCAGAATTAATATAAATATTACTTTTGTAGATTATATGATGAAAAGCGTACTTGAAAACACTCATAAAATACAGTTAACCATGTTCTCAACAGCATTCTAGAATAAAGGGTAGTCTTTTATCAATTATGTAAAGAAATGCTTTTATTGTGTGTGTCTTTCTTAAGTATATCTTTATTGATTTCAGAGAGAGGAAAGGAGAGGGAGAGAGAGAGAGAAACATCAGTGACAAGAGAGTCATTGATCGGCTGCCTCCTAGGTCAATGCTCAACCGCTGAGCCACTCCCGGCCGGGCAAGAAATGTTTTTTTAATGTGGCATTCTATGTTTGTAAAACTATTTAGCTAAACCTTCTGAGCTGCAACTGTAATGCTTGAGAAGAAAACATGTACTTAAGAGCATGGTTTCTGAATTCAGCCAAGATTAAATTCTAGTGTTAGCACTTAACGTGACCATAAAGAAGTTACTTAACATGGAAATTTGCATATGTCATCAGTAAGATTAGGGTTAATGATAGTACTACTTTTATAGGTATGTTTCAAAATCAGATGAAATAGTGCCTGTAGAGTCCAGGCACAGTAACAGGGCCAGGCACGTGCTAATAAATGATGCTATTATTATTATCATTAATAAATATCATTATTACAGTTCTTTTGGATTTGTAACACCTTTCTCAATGCATCCTCCATTGTTTTAAAATTACATTATTTTCATTTTAATGATACTTGTATAATTTTGGGATATTCCCTAAGATTAGTTTGATAGTATCCAGAGTTTCATGAAAGGAAGGCTTCTCAAGAGAATGAACTCATCAACACGATTGGGACATTTTTCTGAAAGACAGCTGTCTCACTGGTAGAATTTTCCTGTTCCTTGGTGACCAAAATAAGAAAAAAGAAAAAGAAAAGAAAATTTCCCCTGAAGTTGTATGAATCTACTTTCTTTGTTACATTAGATTTCTAAACAAACTAAACAACCAAAAGGATTTTTTCTTTTCGTGGGGCCCTAATCTGAATTTCCAGATGGATTTGGTTTTGTGTGTATGTGTATTTAGTTTGCTACAAATGTAAGAAAAAAATTTAGACAGAAATATTTTGATTGAAACTACCAAAGCAACATGTGTGAAAATAACTGACTTGTATTTTAACTCTGTGTTTCTTATCTAGGCGAGATTAGTAATGATCCCATAACATTTAACACAAACTTAATGGGTTATCCAGACCGACCTGGATGGCTTCGATATATCCAAAGGACACCGTATAGCGATGGAGTCCTATATGGATCTCCAACAGCCGAAAATGTGGGGAAACCAACAATCATTGAGGTAATTTCTTAGAATGACCAAAATTATATTTTTTTGTAATACGAGTTTCAAATGTTGAAATTAAAATTACATGGCAATGGTTTTCAGTATTTTATACATGGAAACACATTAGATAACGTTTGGAAATGTACCATTCCTTTCTATTCATTTATACAGTTTTTTCAAATTAAATTTATTGGGGTAATATTGGTTAATAAGATTAGATAGGTTTCAAGTGTACATTTCGATGATACATGATCTGTATATCGCATTGTGTGCTCACCACCCAAAGTCCAATCATCTTCCGTCACCGTGTACCACCCCCCACCCCCTTCCCTCTGGCAACCACCACACTGTTGTCTGTGTCTGTGAGTTTCAGTTTTATATCCCACATATGAGTGAAATCATATGGTTCTCCGCTTTTCCTGACGGACTTATTTTGCTTAGCATAATATTTTCAGGGGCCATCCATGGTGTTGCAAATGGCAGTATCTCGCCTTTTCTTATGGCTCAGTATATTTTATTGTGTATGTGAACCGTATCTTCTTTCTCCACTGCTCTATTGCAGGACACATTCGTTGTCTCCCTGTCTGGGCCACCGTGAATAGTGCTGCAATGAACACAGGGGTGTATATATCTTTGCAAATAAATGTTTTCAATTTTTTTGGGTAGATACCCAGAGGGAGTGATTTCTGGGTCATATGGTAACTCTATTCTTAATTTTTTGAGGAACTGCCATGCTGTTTTCCACAGTGGCTGTACCAGTTTACATTCCCACCGGCAATGAATGAGGGTTGCTTTTTCCCCACAACCTCTCCAACACTCGTTATTGCCTGTCTTGTTGCTAATACCCATTCTGACAGGTGTAAGGTGGTATCTCATTGTAGTTTTGATTTTCGTTTCCCTAATTGCTAGTAAGATTGAACATCTTTTCATGTATCTGTTGTCCATTTGTATGTCTTCTTGAGAGAAGTATCTGTTCAGGTCCTCTGCCCATTTTTTAATTGGAGTGTGTGTTTGGTGTTGAGTTGTATGAGTTCTTTATGTATTTTGGATATTAACCCCCTTTCAGAGCTCTTGTTTGCAACTATCTTCCCCCATTCAGTTGGTTGCCTTTTTGTTTTGTTGGTGGTTTCTTTTGCTGTGCAGAAGCTTTTTAGTTTGATGTAGTCCTATTAATTTATTCATTTATTTTTGCTTTTACTTCCCTTGTCTTTGGGGTAAAATTCATAAAATCTTCTCTAAGACCAAGGTCCATAAGTTTAGTACCTATGTTTTTTCTTCTATGTAATTTACTGTTTCATATCTTATAGGTCTTTGATCCATTTCAAATTAATTTTTGTACATGGGGACAAACTGTAGTCTAGTTTCATTCTTCTGCATGCGGCTTCCCCCCCCCCCCCCCCCAGCACCATTTATTGAAGAGGCTTTCTTTTCTCTATTGTATGTTTTTGGCTCCTTTGTCAAAAATTATTTGCCCATGTGCATGTGGTGTTGGGGCTTTTAATTCTGTTCCATTGGTGTATATCATTTCACAGTTTTCAGTTTCAGCTTTTATCTAAAAAAAGAGCAGTACAAATTAGTGGAAAAATTGAGACATTTAAAAATTAAGACATTTAAAAGAAATAGATTACTATAGTATGAATTCTATTTAAGAAAATAAATGAAAATTTATTTGCTCCATATTTTAATTTCAAATTTCATGTTCATTGAAATATAGTCATTATGCAGACATTTTATGAGCCTCTACCATGTACAAAGCATTATGATAGGTGCTGGTGATTGAAAGATGAATAACAGGTGAGTCGAGGAGTTGAAGCACTGAAATGGAAATACATACTTAGCCAACACTGACGTAACTGTTATAATAAGAAGGTGCTGTTTGATGCAGAGCTGTAAGAGGGTAAATAGGAATTCACTTCACAAAATAGAAAGAAGGCTATCTTAGGCAGAAGAGACAGCCCATCAACATATTGAAGGTATTAACAATCACATCTGTCTCATAAGGGGCAATGGTATATATCTGAAGAGATGGTGCCATAGATCATTGGGGGAAAAGATGTCTATTTATTGAATTGGTTAGCCATGTGGCAAACATTAAATTAGATTCTTACTTCACAGGAAATAGAAAAGTCAGATCTAGATTGAGGATTTAAATGTGAAAAGCAAAATTTTAAGCTATTACATGAAAATGTAGAACTTTCTGAGTTTGGGTTAGGGAAGGATTTCTTAAATAATACCTAAGTATTTTTATTAAGAGAAAAGATTGATAAATTTTTACTACATTAAACTTGTAAATTTCTGTTCCCCAAAGGAGCCATGATAAAAAGACAACCCATAAACAGGAAGATTTACATGTATACACACATATATATACATACATGTATATACATACATATATATAGCTAATGGTGAGTATCTAAAATATAAAAAAGCATTCCTACAATCCAATAAGAAAAACACATGAATAGACATTTCACTAAAGAGGAGACATAAATACCAATTAAGAAGCTTATTCTCAAGTAATGAGGAATATTCAAATTAAGATCACAATGAGAATTTTCCCTCAGTAAAATTCATTGTGAGTGGATGTGGAAGACAGTACTGAATGTCTCACATAGCTAAGTAGCACTTGTACCCTGTGATCTAGTAGTCCCACTTCTGGGTACATACCTGAAGAAACACTTGCCAGTGTCCACGCGGAGGCATGTACAATCATGCTCATTGAGCAATGTTTGTAAAGAAAAACACAGAAACCCCAGCAAGCATTGGTGACTCAGAAGTTCATCAGCAAGAGAACAGATAACTAAATTGTAGAGTAGTCAGACACACAGTGAATGTTTACAGCAGCAATGAACTTAATCTTCCTCAGTCATGGGAAAAGGTTTTAAGCATATTAATGTTGCATAAAAAACACCAGTACCAGAAGACTACATACAGTTTACCATTTTTATAAAGCTAAAAAAAACAAGCAAATTAAACAATATATTTTAAGCATACATGCATTTATAATCAAACTGTATCTAAAATGAAGGGGATGGCCCAGCCGGGCGTGGCTCAGCGACTGAGCATCAACCTAGGATCCAGGGGATCGCAGTTCGATTCCCCGTCAGGGCACACGCCTGGGTTGCGGGCTCGATCAATGACTCTCTCATCATTGATGTTTCTGTCTCTCTCTCTCCCTCTCCTTTCCTCTCTCTGAAATCAATAAAGATATATTTTTTAAAAAATGAAATCAATAAAGATATATTTTTTTAAAAGTTTAAAATGAAGGGGATAATAAATACAAAATTCAAAATGGCTGTTTCTGGTTGGAGACAGGCAAGAGACTAGGATAGAGAAATATATGTGTTGAATGAGGATCCACAGGGGTTATTATGTTCTTATACCTTATAACTAAGATACAGTGTTATGAATATCAAATAATATACTAAAAATGTAATGATGAAAATTTAGCATATCTTCTATGAACAAGTAGTAAATAACTCATTTCTGTATCCATACATAGTAACATATTTATAATATTTTTAAAAATAATATAGTCAAAAGAGTTTTGCATATTTTAAACCAATATTTAGTCATATAAATCTGCTTAATTTGTTCTGTAGATATGTATTAAACATCTAAAATAGACCAGCCACTCTTCTAGAAATAGAGGATCAAAAAAGCACGTACACATGTATATACCTCTCCCCTACGAAGGGTTTCACATTATCATAATAAGTAAAATTTGATTGAGACTATTATAGTATTTAAATATCTCATTAGAAGTGATACAAGGACTGCATTCTGTTATAGCTGTTAAAATTAAACATTAAATATAAACTCAGGTAATAAAATGATTCCACCTGATTCATGAAATATTCTTCACTCCCTGTAGTAGCCGTGATTTTAAAAAAACACACATATTAGAATTTGTGAAATTTACAGTAATGCCATTTGTGATAGTTATAGGAAGGCCAGCCATAAAAATATTGCCATTCATTTGAAAATATCTAATATTTCTTTCTGAGCTTTAGCTTTGAGATATTATAACAAATAGTAGAAGATTGGTAATTTTTCCTCATTGAGAATATGATTAAGTTCTTTTCAGGGTGAGCTTTTAAAATCATGAAGATTCCCAAATGAAATCTTTATTACATTCTGTCATTTGCTTCTTTGTAAACAAGAGTTCCTAGTTTATTTGAATGCCTCGTCTTTGCTTCAGTGTTAATCTAATTAATCATGTGTCCAATAAATACAGCCGGAAGTCATTAAACCCAACAGAAATCTCCCAGATTGTGGAGAGATTTTTAACTTCATGTAACAGTATGCTTTTCAGAATATGTGCTTTTAAATATTTGTTAAAGGTTTGGAATTACTCCCAAATTTTGATTTTTACTATTTTTGCAAATATTTCTGTGTAATTTATTTCACTTAAAGCTCATATGTGATGCTATGAAAATCTTTGATATTCACTTTTAAATGAGCAAGATATTTTTTCAGTTTAAGTCAGTTTGTTCTACTCTTTTTTCTCAGTGTCAACCACAGCTGCTATCACTGCCAGAAGGCTGGTGCTGGGATGCTAATACTTTGCACAATCTATTTGTTTTTGGGTTTTTTTGAGGTACTGCAGATCTGTCTGAATGATTTCATATCTGTTATAAAGTTAATTATTCCTTGAGTTCTGAAGTATTATCCTGTTTTTGGCCTTCGCTTTGTTTGTTGTTTGCAGTGGCTGTTTCTGAGTTGACTTTGATGTGAGTTCATTGGCTCTGCAAATGTTTACTAATATTTGACTGTACAAAGGGATTGATCTGGTGTTTTGAGCATGTGCCATAAGCTTTACAGACCATGACCCTTACTGCTTTACTTCCATCATAAATAAGAGATGATTTCCCAAGGGTTATTCATGACATTTTTTTTGACCGGTCGGTGCACAAACAACACAGAATGTGCTTGTTTTAAAGTGTACTTTCCAGTGTAATCCTTAAGTTCCATTTAAAAGTACAAAAATAAATGGTTTTGGTGTTTCTGAAATTTTAGAATGGCACTAGTAAGTAACGCCTAACGGTGAATCCATTTACTAATGGTGCATCTGCATTGCAATGAGCACTTAACGGTCCTCCGGGAAAGGGTCTTTCTGATTTTAACTTGTTTCAGCATGTTAAATAGACCTGACTAATTATTTATTTCCCCATAATATTGCTAAAAGCTCTGAGTTTTTACTGCCCAGAGAAGGAATATTTTGTAAGTATGTAAACAAATAATGAAAATGGAAAGAAGGACAATTTGTTTTCATTTTTGTCCTTAATGAATTTTATTTTCCAAATAACATTTCGCTTCTTTAATATGACTTTTGTTTTCCGATAGATAACTGCCTACAATAGGCGTACCTTTGAGACTGCAAGGCATAATTTGATAATTAATATAATGTCAGCGGAAGGTAGGTATGAAAAAATATGTTGCTGATTGTTTCCTTATTTACAAGAAGTATTTCAGTATGCTTTATATCTATGTAAAAATACAGTTAAGGATTTTAAAGTACCAGATACCTAATATAACTAATGAAATAGTAAAATGTAGAAAAGAAAACTAAGTAATATTTAACTTCTTATGAAATAGCATGATGTGGTATGGTGCCAGTTTATTTCACCAGGGCCTATGCTTTCATCATCTATAAAATAAAACTAAGGATAGAATTGCTCTTCTAAGTCTGGGATACAGATTCCATGAATTAGGCTTGAAATGTGCTTCACATGAGGCTGAGCACAGAGTACACAATCAGTAAGTATTAGCTAGTTTCATTACTTTACTTGAAAACTTATCATAGGTTATAGTCCAGTTCTTTGTGACGATAAAGAGTTATTGATGGACAGGAGTAAACTGTAATGTGGGTCCCAGTCTCCTTCCTAATAGCTAATTATGCATCATTAATAGCCGGAGTCCATCAGCAATTTAGAGTTAATATGCTCAAATTATAAGTGATTCCCAAGGATTTGGAAGGACACAGGGAACATTCTAAGAATTATACTCTCAGATATTCTGACCCCATTTGGGCATTTGATTGGGAAAAATATATACCACTAAAAACTTTGTAGATAAAATGTACGTGTCATGGGATACTCCTCTCTACACCAGATATCACTTACGAGGGTAGCAGGAAAAGAATGGACTAGCGTTTCTCCTCCTGAAAACAGGAAAACTGTGTGTGTCCTGAGTAGGGGAATTCTTCTGTTTACCAGTACAATTAAGAACAAATGGGCAAACACAAAATACTTTATCAGGACCTACTGATTTGGATTTGGATTTTATGATAATTCAGCAAAGGCTAGGTTAAAAATTGCCTTTACACTATACAAAAGAAACAATTTCTGTAGAATTGATAAGGCAATCCATAATTGAGGAGGTTGCTTGAAGACTTTAAGCCCCTTTACATGAGTTTTTCCCAGGGGTTTTAGCAATATCAGTTGCAGATAACAAATCTGCTAGTTTAAAATTTAAAATAACCTTCATATATAAAAAGCAAGTCCAAATGCCAGTTCTGTAGGCTTGGACAGAAGATTTTCTGTCCACATTTTCACTTCCCCAGGGCTTTGGTAGGTATTGACGTTTGGATCAGCAAGACTTGTACTTGGCTCCAAGTGTATTTGGATGCTTGCATCCAATCTAATCAGTCCCTGTAGAATTGGAAAGCCCTTAATGAGCAGAATAATTGCAAAGTTTCCTTTCTCCTAAGGACTTCAACAGTACAGTTATATAGTTACATTAGAGTATAGATACAGAGTCCACAGGCATCCTCATAGGTGTTGTTGATGTGTGAGGACCTGTGTTCAAGCAGATACTAGTGGAAGACTGCTAGACAACTGTAGAATTGAAGGTTGGCTTTAGGGACTATTTATCTAAAAATAGGGGTTTTGAAGATGTGTTGATGAGGGAGAAAGAGTAGATGGGCTTTGGGAGCCTCCGTTTTTACTTTTGGCAAAGCTGCTCTACTGCCTTTTACAGAGGGTCCAGGGGCCCAAAACTGTGAAAACCAGGGAACCAAATGACATGCATTTCTCCTTGCTGGTATGGATACAATCTATATGGGCTCTAGGATGTACATCTTTGAGCGTGACCTACACACATTACATTTCTCCCAGATAAAGTTAGGAAAAGAAATAAGAGTTCAGTATCAGGATAGCCACGCTCAGTCTGACTCCTTGGTCAGCTGTCTCCTGCTTCAGGAAGCCTGATGGGAAGTTAGTCCTGTAGACTCACACAGCCTGGAGCTCAAGGAGCGTACACAGAGTGATCTCTAAATTAGGTTTAGTACCTCAGAGGAGGCCTGCCACCAATCTGTTGGCCTACTGCTCCCTTGGCCTCTGTGATGTCCAAATATAGTAGGCATGGGATTTCCCCAAAGTTAGAAAGCTTGGGTGACTCATCTCTGGGAGTCCTGGCAGCCACGCTTGGCCGGGTAGACAGCGAGCAGCTGCGCAGCCCGGAGTCTCTGGGGGGCGTGGTGGCGGCCGGTCTCATACAAGAACCACAAATGGGGGTCACATGGATTAGGAGAGCCAAATAACAGTTCTCTAAAAAGTAGCATTGATAATAAGAAACAAGTTTTGCACACTTCTTTAGAAAAGTGGATGTAAAAACACTGAATGAAATTAATAGAGGATAGACTTCTAGCATACTCAAAAACTATATTGGGCATTATTTATAAATATTATTTATTGCCAAGAAACCATTCTTCGTGGCATATTTCTGCACGACTATTTCTCAGTATGGGGATAAATGCAGTGTGATTAAGCTACTGTTTATCTGCATGAAATAGAAATGTATCTATATAAAACAGGAAACCTGTCTACATAAAAGAGAGTAAATATGTCATGTTTTAGAAGATTGCAGATGGTCTGTACATCAAACAAATCTAACAAAACCATAAGCAGAGTAAGTGACAGTGTAGGAGGTGAGTGAAGAACCTTCTGTGATTGGGGTCTTGAAAAACTCGGTCTTTAGGAAGAGACACCACATTCCAGAAAACTCTTGAAAACTGCGAAGCCAGAATATCTATCCTGATGTCACCACTGGCATCACATGTCCTTTCATGTTAAAGAGGCTTCCTAAGAAATGAGGTCAGTTATTTATTGTGTAGTTTTTATTTTTTATTTTATTATTAAGAGTACTATATAGATACATGAGTTTTAATGAAATAAGTCAGAGGGTATTTACATAGTATAATTACTCCTGGGGACTTGAAATCTGTGTGTAGTCTGGAAACATTTTCCTTTTAAGGGAAGAATTTAGATAACCAACCTGTTCATATTATTATAGTAATTGCTAAAGTTTAATATTTTGTAAGTTCTTCCTCTGTGCTGGGAGCTCCACTGAGCACTTTGTATACAGTGTCCTTTAGCTTAGGTAAAAATCATGTAAATTCAAACGATGGTAAAGGTCGGCTTCCCCTTCTGAAAGTATGGAAAACATACAGGTACCTATCACCCTCTGGTTGTGAGTAATAAATGCGACAGTTCACCTCAGTCCATTACCTTGGCTTGCCTCATATTGTTTTTTTGTTTTTTTCCAAAAAGCAGCCTTTATTATTATAGAAATATTATTAAGAAAAAGGAAAGCTATTTTTTTTCTTAACAGAACAATTAGAATATGGGAAATGGTGGTTTATAATTAACATTTGAGAAACTGAAATAAATTATATTTACTTAGAGTTTCTTATACTGAGAGTGTGAATTGGACATTTGGTTGGTTTAAAATGTTAATTTTGAAATCTTTTATTATTTATTTATTTTTACTTTTTTTTCTTTTAAATCCTCATCTGAGGATATTTTTTCCATTGCTTTTCAGAGAGGGGAAGGGGGGGAGGGAGAGAAAGAGAAAGAAACACTGATGTGAGAGAGACACATTAATTGGTTGCCTCCCAGCTGGGGCCGGAGATCGAGCCTGCAGCGAGGCACGTGCCCTTAAGCGGAAATCGAACCTGGGACCCTTCAGTCTGCAGGCCGATGCTCTAGCCACTGAGCCAGACTGGCCAGGGCTAATTTTGAAATCTTTGGAGGGAAATATTGATGAGACACTGGGGAGGAGGGAAGCTAAATCTCTAACTATATGAGATAGGGAATTTCATTAGAAATTTAAAATAGAATTTTTCTAGAATATTTAATTATGGAGTGATCAAAATAGTGATATTATAATTTCAGAATTCTTATTGAAAATATCATTTATTTTAGTGAAAAGTAATGTTTTAGCATGTTCCAGAAAGACCAGTAATACAGTTATGTACTGTATAAACACAATTTGGACTGCATATAGGACATGGTCCCGTAAGATTATAATGGAGCTAAAAAATTCTTATCACCTAGTGATGTAGCCATCATAAGAGTGTAGCACAATGCTAAGCTCTTTTTTTTTTTACAATAAATTGAGTGTAGCCTAAGTGTACAGTGTTTAGAAAGTCTACAGTAGTGGACAATAATGTCCTAGGCCTTCACATGCACTCACCCCTCACTCAGTGACTCACCCAGAGCAGCTTCCAGTCCTGCAGGTTCCATTCATGGTAAGTGCCCTATACAGGTGTTAACAATTTTTTATCTTTTATACCATATTTTTTAATTTAATTTTTCAACTTCAGTTTACATTCAGTATTATTTTGTATTAGTTTCAAGTGTATAGCGTAGTGGTTAGACAGTATATCATATTTTTACTGTACCTTTTCTATTTTAGATACACAGATGCTTACCACTGTGTTATAATTGCCTGCAGCACCTCGTACAGTGACATGCTGTACAGGCTTGTAGCCTAGGAGCAACAGGCTATACCCCATAGCCTGGGTGTGTGTAGCAGGCTGTACCATCCAGGTTCGTGTGAGTGCACTCGGGGGTGTTTGCACAAAATTGCTTAACAACGCATTTCTCAGAACGTATCCCTGTCGTTAAGCAACACATGACTATACTGCTAATTAAAAATATGACATTTCAGGCCATATACCAATAACCCACAGGCAGGTACTGATATTTTATAATGTTCTCTCTATTTGGAAAGAATATTGCTCTGTGCCTCAACTTCTTCTTCTGTTCAAATGGGAATAGCACTACTTAGGGTTGTAATGATTAAATGAGACAATGTATTTGAAAAAGATCAATTAATTTTTAAAACACTATAAACACAAAATATTATTCCTACCCATGTAAAGTTCCAGAAGTGCTCATTCATCCTGGGTGAGGCAGGGGGAGGAGGCCAGCAAATTGGAGGCTGACTTGGCATTTTTAAAAACCATATCTTATAATTATTAACTGCCCTGCTGTGCCCTTGGATTTCATTGTATTATAGATCAAATTCTGTGTCAAATGTATGTTATGTTTTTAGATACGTCCCGTTATACAGAAAGTCTTTAAAGTCAAGTATTACTGTCATTTTCCAAAGCCAGGACTGTGACAGAAATCAACAAATCTAGAATTGTTCTTTTGTTTCTTTTTCAAAAGACCACTTCATTAAAGATATGCATAACCTTTTTCACCAAATTTAGACTTCCCGTTACCATATCAAGCAGAATTCTTCGTTAAAAATATGAATGTAGAAGAAATGCTGGCCAGCGAGGTTCTCGGAGACTTTCTTGGGGCAGTGAAAAACGTGTGGCAGCCCGAGCGTCTGAATGCCATAAACATCACGTCAGCCCTGGACAGGGGTGGCAGGGTCCCGCTCCCTATTAATGACATGAAGGAAGGGTAAGCAGACCTTTATCTTGTTGCCTGAAATATGAATTTTTAAATATGGTGATCTTATCAAACTTATTATAGATGGGAGATGGCCTATTGCATTTTTTCTTTTTAATAAGAAATGTGTATTGTAAAGATACGAAAATGCTAGCAATTTTGTATATGGACAAAGGGGTTACGTTGATGGTTCTTCCTATCTGATGTTCCAGGTCCTGTGAAATCTAATTGTAGATCAGGATCAGCAATCATAAATTACAGCGCTAAGTCTTTTGTACCTTCCATAGAGAAGCTGATTATTTAGGGCCCGGAATTTCAAAGGAAATTGATGCCGAAGTTATCAGCTGCAGAAGGACAAGCAGACTGCTGTAACTTTATTCTAGGAAACTATTTCTTTGCCTTTAACATTCTTTCCACCATGTGTCGGTGACTGATGGCTGAAGTGGATTTGAAACCCATTCCTAAAGCCTGGCCTTGTCACTCACGTGCTGGATGACATTGGGCAAAATGCCGCCCTCCTGTGCCTCAACTTCCACATTTGCTCCAGTGGGGACTTCACTCTCCCTCAAGTTTGTTACAGTGATTAAGTGAAACAATGCATTTGAAAGAGACTTGTCTGTTCTCAAGCCTTAGTAATACAGAGTATGACTCATACCCTTGTAGAAGTTAAGGAACACTCTGATTGAAAAGCTCGAATGTCTGTGTCAACCAAACTTTGATCTTTAATTACTAATCTGTAGGTTGGGGTAGATCTGTCTCCCCCTTTTTTACCCAATCCTATAAACGTGAGATTCGGAATGAGTTACGTTTTGCGTAGCATACCCCTTTCCAAAGCCTCCTTTGTCCATATTCCTGGTAACATTTTCACACAGGCAATATCTGGAATTACCTAGAATGCCTAGATTGGTAAGAGTTAAATTGAAGGGCAGCTGCAAAGGAGAACTTTGTTGGAAATAAGAGAAAATATCACTAATGGACGTCGCTGAAGTATGAAGGAGTGAGCAGAAGTGGGGTAAGGGATAAGCAGGGAGCTATAAAGGCCAACCTAACAGATTTCAGAATGAAACTGTACCTTGTATGTGACAGCAATGTGTTCTGAAGTCAGCCAAGCACACTTAGAAGTGCTTTGAGTAAAATAGTTGCTTTATCTCCTGTCGGTTGGGTGGCTTTTATATGAAAACATACTTCTAGAGTTCAAATTTTTAAGGGAGAACCATGGAAAGAGAAGAACAGAGGTATCTCCCCTGAAAACCTTCTCCAAATGGGGACTCTTTCAACATTTGTGAAAGTAGTGTGTTCTGTGATAATTGTTCAAACGGTGAGCAAAGATGTTGGAGGGAGCAGCATAAAAACCAGGCATTGGGAGAGTTTTCCATAGTGGTGCTTTCTTCTAGGTTCAACCTTTCTCTCATCAGTAGTGCAGACCCCACCCATACAGGCACTTTCAGAAACAACTACACTAAATTGAACTAAATAACTCTCTAAACCAAACTCGGACCTAAAACAGTGCTTCCCAGCTATGTCTAGCCTGAGAATTGCCAGTAGGTGCTTTGATAAAAATACAGATACGTTCCAACCTCTGATTCCCCCTAGAGATCCTGAATCTTTGAGTCTAGGGCTGGGCCTGAGCATGTGACTCTAAATTAAGAACGGAATTTTTGTCCTTCAAGTACTTGTTAGAGAATTCAGTCATTAGCTGCCTGACCCCCAACACCTGCTAGGAGGCAGCATGTGCTATCAGACATTTGAGAGAACCAGTCCCGTGGCATTTATTTGGACCCTGTTGTCTCAGATCCCTTCCCAACTTGAAATGCTTTCCATGAGTTTTAATTTAATGTTAAGCCATAACCTTTCCAAAGTATTCAAAAGTCTTTCAAAATAGCATTTCTATAAATTATACCCAAAGCCAACTCTATGACTGCAATATCCCTATATAAGCACTAATGAAATAATATCCTCCTGGAGTAGAATTCTGAAGAAAAACTTGTCTCTGGGAATGCTTTTGCATATTTCCTTTAGTTGTTATATAATGTCAGGGTAACAACATTTTTTTTTTACCCCTATTGCCTTAAATTTAGAAATAAATCCAACACTTAACTCATCTCTTGTGCTTTCTGTTCTTTTTAATAGTGTGTATCATAATTATTAATTCATGTAATAAATTTTTGCCTCTGTACTTTCTTTTGAAAATAGCATGGACTACAAATTCCTTTGAAAAATAAAATAGTGAAAGGATCAAGAGATAGGGCCAGACATAGAAAAAAAAAAATGCATCCCTTTTCTAAAATATACTCATTTAAAAATATTTAAAATATTTTTATTTAAAATATATTTATTAAAAAATATACAGCCCTGGCTCAGTTGGTTGAGTCCCATGCACCAGAAGGTTGCTGGTTCGATTCCCAGTCAGGGTGCATGCCAGGGTTGCAGGCTCTATCCATGGTGGAGGGCTAAAAGACATATTTAAAAAAATAAAAGAAATAAAAATATACACTTCAGAAGTATTAAGTACCTAAAACTTGTGTTCTACTTTACACTTAGTATAGCCTCAGTCTCTGATCCTTAAAAAAAAACAACTCCATGAAATGTTTTCCTATTTTTTCATGGCATCCATAATCCACTAACTGCACATGTTTCCATATTTGCTTTATGTAGTCAAATAAACAGCAAATGAGTGAGAGAAGCTGTTGAAGTAGACCCATGGAGCAAACCTACAGCCCTTCCACAGCCCAAGGCACCATTAAATGTCAGTCATCAAGAACCCACTCAGCAGCATCCCAGCCCCTCTTCCTCCTTGACGTGTATTTTTCATCTCTGTAGAACTCACTGACAGCTTTCAAACTTCCCCTAAATCTAACAGAAAACAATTATAAAGATTTATGTCAAAGTGAGTAAGCTCCTGCAAAGGAAGGCTGAGCCTCCTGGAAAGATTCCCTTTCCCTCGCCGAACCCGCAGCCCCAGGGCGACTGTGCTCTCTGAGTGTGTGCTCTCGGTGCCGCTTTTGCTCCTGATGCTGAGCCAGAGGCTAGGGCCTCGGCTGATGCCCTTAGCCTGGATGGAGCTGGTGGAGAGAGGAGCAGGGTCATGTTTCATTCTGGGCATGGCACGGCTGCCAACCCGGGGACAGCGACGTGGTGTAAATGGTGGCCACGAAGGGAGTGATGGGGTGTGAGGATTAAAGAGTAGACTCATTTTTCATAAGAGATTGTCAGACCTACCACTATCTCCTCTGGTTACCAAAGCCTGTGGATCTAGCCCCAATCAACCAGAGAGAATCCTGGTTTATTCTCTGGACAGTCTCACAAAGTACTCCCCTTAATTAATTGTCTGCTTTTTGGCCTGCCAAGGCCTCAGCGAGAAGTTGCACTTGAGGAAGATAATGTAAGTCAGCGGCTGCCAGATGCCACTCTGATGCAAGGTCATGGTCCTGGGCCAAGCCCGAGTGCTCTGCTGAATTGTTCCCATGTTCCGCAATTTACAGGATTGTCTCTTATCTTAAATAATGTACCTTCGATATTTTGGGCGCATTATTCTTATATAACGTGCCTTCGATATCCTTTTGTCTGTGGAATGATGGTGACAGGAGATAGGAATTTTTGAAAAAAGTGTTTAATAAAATAAAAATAGAAGACCTGCATAAATCCATTTCTATAAGCCTAAAATTAAGTAAATGAAATCAATGCAACTAGATGCCTAATATCTAATCTAAGTTCTATGCATACATTCATGGTTTTCATTCATAGTTTAGCATTTATTGTTTTTTTGTGGAGGATGGTATATTAGACTCGGGGTACAGTGATTTAAAATATACAATCTGTGTTCACAGTCTGTTAGGGGCCAGGCAAGTAATCAGAAGATTAGAAAAACAGTGTGGTACATTCTACAGTTGAGGTGTTCACAGAGAGGAGGGCTCGTCCCCCACAGCAGGTGGGTGCCTGCAAAGGGTTCATAGAGGTGGTGAATTGAATGAAGCCTGACCTGAGTTTAAAATATGAGTATAAATTAGCCTGCTCAAAAAATGAGTAAGGGGGATTCTAGGCTGAGGGAACAGCTTGGGCAGAAGCCCTTAGGTAGGCGAAAGCGTGGTGGGTTTGGAAACCCACTTCGTGTGGAAATGGACAGGGATCCAGAAGCGGTAGTTACCAAGGTAGGAGGCAGAGCCCAGACCACGTGAGGCCTTGTGCACCAAGTAAAAGTGTTTGGAGTTTTTCTCCTGAGGCGTTTGGGACCTTTGCAGAAAATGGCTTATGTCAAAGTTTTCATTTTAGCAGGTGGGCCCTCCAAGCCTTCCAAATGAAAGAAGAGAGCAAACCCAAATGTCTCCTTTCTGCAAGCAGGAGACCCCCAGAAAACCAGAAAGGTCGGAGCCCGAGTGCCTCCTCCCTCCTGAGAATCCACTCCTCCAATGGAGAGGAGTGAGAGAGCAGTAGGACGAGACTCTAGAAGTGTCCTTTATTTTGTTTTTGTTCTGTATTAGATCCAGTACTTGGATAGTCAGGTAAAAAAATACAGTCATTGGACCCATTTATCTGGCTATTGCTGAAAAAGGCAGGTTGGTTTTTAAAAAAATATATCTTTGCCCAGCCAGGCGTGGCTCAGCGGTTGAGCGTCGACCTAGGATCCGGGCGATCAGGGTTTGATTCCTGGTCAGGGCACATGCCCAGGTTGCGGGCTGCAGCCGGTCAATAGTTCTCTCATCATTGATGTTTCTCTCTCTCTCTCTCTCCCTCTCCCTTCCTCTCTCTGAAATCAATAAAGATATATTAAAAAAAAAAATCTTTGATTTCAGAGAGAGGAAGGGAAAGGGGGAGAGAGAGATAGAAACATCAGTGATGGGAGAGTCATTGATCGGCTGCCTCCAGCAGGCCCCCGACTGGGGATCAAGCCTGCAACTCGGGCATGTGCCCTGACCGGGAATGGAACCTGGATTCTAGGTCAGTGTTCAAATGCTGAGTCATGCCCGGCCAGGCAAAAAGGCAGTTTTGACTTAAATTTTTTACCTGTTTCTCAGTTCTTCACAGTGTATGTATAAAGGCCTCAGTAAATGTATTTTACCTCAGGGGAAATTGTGTTGCTCAAATTGGAAGATAAAAACCTTCATAAGGAACATGTCCTATCTAGTGTTTACCAATTCCTAAGATTCTGGACACTGTGTTTTGCTAACGTTGACTGAGAGCCTGCTACCTGATAACGTGCTCTTGTGTCATATGTTTACACACATTTGAAAGTTTGGAAATAAATGGCTGAAGTCATAAAGGTAAAGATTATCCTCATAAAAAAATTTTAATTTCTGCATATCAAAAAGCCAGCTGAAAGGAAAATAAGAGCTTATGAAACTGTAATTTTAGCATGTATAACAGAGTTGTTATACCTCTCCTCATGCAAAATTATTTTTAAAAAAGCCAACATGTTGAAACTTACTAGTTCTACAAAAGAAACAATATATACACTTTTTTTTTTTTTAACCTACAAGGCAATTCCAGTATCTACTTTTCTTGAGCATAACATTTGTAATCTATATGCATTTTATTTATTAACTTATTTTCCCAGCTTGATTGAGATGTAATTAACATATGTTGTATAAGTTTAAAGTGTACAACATAATGATTTTATGTATATGTAAAAATTGCAAAATGGTCACCACAATAAGTTTAGTTAATATCCATCCCCATGCATAGCTACACATTTTGTTTCTTGTGATAAGAATTTTAAAGATTTACTCTCCTAGCAACTTTCAAATACATAATCGCTTGTGTTTTTAAACTGGTATGATGCTTTTCATTCATTTATTTATTCTGCAAGTAGGCTCCCTGAGGACAGTGAAAAAGACTGGGATCAAGGAGAACTATTAAGGGACTGTTGCTTCGCTCCCTATGGAAAGTGATGGTGACTAGAAGTAGGGTTGTAGCAGTGGGATGGGACAAAGTGGACAGGTGTGTATGAGAGTTCTTTCAGGGTGAATGTCAGAGACTGATGATGGATTGAATATGTGAGAAGAAGGACAGGACTCAAAGATGATGGTGCTGGAGCATCTGGCCATGCCAGTCACCGAGAGAAGGAGCTAGGAGGAGGAACAGGTGGAGGTGGGGTGGGGTAATGATGAGCTCAGTTTGGAACATATTAAGTTTGTGAAGCTTATGGATCATCCAAGTACAGATGAAAGTAATTTGGCAGTATGTGTCAACTGTCATAAAAATGTTTCCACTTCTAGGCATCTCTTCTAAGATAGTAACATTAAAGAAGATGCACAGAGATAGTCTTTGCAATATTATTTATAACATCAAAAAATTGGAAACAGCTTACATGTCCAACTCTGAAATAATTGCTGAATAAGTCATGTGCACTTAAAAAGTTTATTGCCTTACGACTATAATTACAAAGACTGTACAATATGGAAAATGTTTATGATGCATTAAGTGAAAAGGGATACAAAGTTATATTTTAGAGACCATTGCAATATGCATTTGAATAATTCTGCAGAGTACATTGGAAAATGAAAATAGTTACCTCAGTAATATTAATTCTGTTTTTGTATCCCAGGTTTTATGTAATGTTTTGTATTGCTTTTTATTTTAAGTACGTGTTTATTGATTTCAGAGAGAGGAAAGGAGAGAGGAATTGCCAGACCGTTTTCCAAACCAGTTGCACTATTTTACATTCCCACCAGCAGACTAGGAGAGTTCCGATTTCTTCACATCTTCACCAGCACTTCCTATTATGTCTTTTTTTATTATAATGGATGGAAGTGGTATTTCATTGTGTTTTGTTTTCTCTTTTGCTGATGGCTAATGAGGTCAAGCATCTTTCCATGCTCTTATTGGACATTTGAATATCTTCTTTGGAGAAATGTCTATTCATATTCTTTGCCATTTTAAATTGGATTATTTGTCTTCTGTTATTGAGTTGTAAGAATCCTTTATGTATTGGAAATACAAGTCACCTTGTTAGATCTATGATTTGCAACTATTTTTTCCCATTTCATGGGTTTCATTTTCACTTTCTTGAAGTGTCCTTTGAAGCAAAAGTTTTGAATTTTGATGTCCAATTTATCTATTTTTTAAGTTATTGCTAGAACTTTGGTGTCATATCTGAGAAACCATTGCCTAATCCAAGATCAGGAAAATTTATGCCTGTTTTTTTTCAGAGTTTAATGATTTTAGCTCTTGCATTTAAGTCTTTGATCTATTATGAGTTCATTTTTATATGGTGTGAGGTAGGGGTCCAACGTCATTTTTTTTTACACATGTGGAAATCTGGTTGTCCCAGCACCATATTTTGTAAAGACTTTTCTTTCCCCCAATGAATTGTCTTGGCACCTGTGACACAATTCAGCTTACTGAATGTTAGAGTTTATTTCTGGATTTTTAATACTACATTGATCCTACATGTCTATCCTTATGCTAGTCCCACATAGTCTTGATTAATGTTGCTTTGTAGTAAGCTTTGAAATTGGTAATCGTGAGTCTTCCAACTTTTTTATTTCAAGATTCTTCTTTTGTGTGTGGCTATTTTGGGTCCGTTGAATTTCCATATGAATTTTAGGATCAGTTTGTCAGTTTCTGCAAGAAAGTCAGCTGAATTTTAATTGGTTTATTTCACTTCATAAGTACCTATAGCATTGTCATTAGGAAAATAAATATTTAATTTAGAGTAATTTCCTAGTTTTTTCTTTTGAAAGATCTATATGATCTTTCTATCTTCTCAAGCTGCTCTAAGATTGTTTAAATGCTAATGTCATCTTCTTTTTTATTTGTGAATCACCTGTCGGTCAATTAAGTGAAATTATTTCCCCTAATTGCTAAGATACACGCCAAGAAAATAAATTTCATTTACCTAATTTGTGTTTAACAAATAATAGTATTTTCCTTATATGAACTTCTTAGATAAAACTCTTTGAGACCTTATAATGAGAGATCTAGCAGTAGGGGTCCGTGAAGTAGAAAGGCTGACAGAACTCTTGGGTAAATAGCTAATACTTCCTAAAGCTCCATTACCTCCAGGGGTGTAATTTCACAATCTTATTAAAATGATTCAAGGGAAGATTTATTACTAATAATTATTTATTATTTTAGCGATCCTATTATTTTCTAAACAATTTACTTTTAAGAATAATTTTTAAGTGTAAGTAATCTACCAAATATAGAAATCAAAATGGGACGCACAATTATTTTGAATGAAAATAAGTAGGATGGAAAACGTTTTTAGAAGTTAACATAGACTTGAGAGAGTGTCTGGTGCACCAAGGCTCTTGGTAAATATTGGCCAAATGAAGGAAAAGATGAAAGGAAGCCCCTACACGAATCACTCCATTTAAAACCCAGGTCCCTACCTTGGGGATGATTCTAGATAATCCCTCAATTCAAAGGGGTAAATCCTGCTTTCAGGGTCGATTGTTTTTCAGTGTTTTCGATTTTCTTAAAAGGTAACTTGAGAGTTTTGAATTTTTTGCAGCGTGTATGTCATGGTTGGTGCAGATGTCCCGTTTTCTTCTTGTTTACGAGAAGTCGAAAATCCACAGAATCAGTTGAGATGCAGTCAAGAAATGGAGCCTGTAATCACATGTGATAAAAAATTCCGTACTCAATTTTACATTGACTGGTGCAAAATTTCACTGGTGAGTTTTAATTATGTTTTGTTTCTGCAAATGTAATTAGAAGTGAAGTGGCAGGAGATAACATTTGACTGAAACCTGAATTGCTCTTAGGAACAAAACCTGGGTTTACTTTGTTAACCGAAATTGACTTCTCTTGAGTGTACGTGTTTGGCAGGCTCATTGACGGTGTATCCATTTAGGAAAGAGTATCCCCACTTTTGTTCTCAGTCTACCCTGGATTAGTTGCTGGGCTGGATTAGCTTGGCAGGTGGTCCAAGTGCTCACCCTGGACATCCAGGTGGCTGCTAAATCAGGATAAATTGTGGAGTCAGTGTGACATGCATAGAAAGTCTCAAATATGCTACCACTACCCCATTCTGGAAGGGGAGACCAGAGTACAATAATAGATCTGAAAATAAAGCAGTATCGTGCTATATAATTCAGTGTCCTAGAAACTCATATTGTAGAGAAAGTTCAAGGAATAAAGAAAAATTGCAAGTGAGGAAAGTTAGAAACTTATCTACAGCCCCATAAATATCAAATATTTCTTTCTAAACAACTTCTTAGATTAGCACGCTAAGAGACTTAGGAAAAGGTGGGTAAGGTTTCATATATATGTAAGATACATATATAGAATATTTTATATAAAATTTATATAGGTTTTTTTTTTCTGGGAGATAGGAAAAGTTGTTTTACTTCTTTAGTGACCTTTAGATTTAACTTCTGTCAACTCTTGGTGATTGGTGGTGACTGAATTAGATCTAAGTTTAAAGTTGACATTTGAACAAAGTTATTGACACATAAACACAACTGTCACTGCACGTCTTAGAGAACCAACTGCAGGCAACTTTCCTGGATCCGGGGGGAGAACATCTTACGTTATAGCACTTAGCACCTGTGGCCCTTGGCCCTGACCTCTTCTTTTTATGTTGCTTGTGTCTTAGGAAAGTGATGCTCTCTTTGTCTTCTTAAATCAAGTAAAGTTATTAAGATGGTGTGGTCTGTGTGCTATAGATAAATGGTGAATTTACAAAGCCCAGTATTTCAGTCATGGTGCTAATCATACAAGGGTATGAGAGTCGATGAGTGGCTGCATTCATAATTTAAATAGATGCCTCTAACCAAATCAGTAGACAGCAGGCCCTGACAACACCGTGTGCTTGTGCTGTAAAATGTTTATGCTTAGGAATATTATCTAACTTCTAAAGGTTTAAAAATGACATACTTTGAAGATTTAAATCTTTTTGGTAAGACCTTATAAATACAAAGGTTGTGTTACGTCTTCCCACAAGAGATTTCAGGAGGTTTAAGTGAAAGAAGCAGTGACTAAGCACAGTAAATGAAATCTAAAAGAGATGGAAAATCAGCCTAAATTTTACCAAAAAACAAGGAAGCCTAAGGTCAAGTTTGACAGCAAGTCGCTACTGTCTAGGATTAAAAAAGGAAATTTATCAGTTATTTAATTCTCATTCTGAAAGGAGACAAAGCATGAATTCCTTGGCAGCAAATAAAGTTTTTACTAGCACTGTATTGTTAACAAATTCCTCAACTGGAATTTTTTGGGAGAGGATACTGAAAAATGCTGCAAATAATTCTTCCCAAGTTTTTGTGTGTGTGGGAGGTGAGCCAGTGTAGCAACACATTTCACATGGCTGTTTTGTAGTAGAGTTTTAAAGAAACGCTTAGCATAACTGAATGCAACTCAGTGAAAGCAGTTCAACTAATGAAATCAGTTCAATTAATACAGTGCCAAAGTGCGTTTTTTATTCTGGAACAGAATTTAGGAAAACGAGAGCATTGGGTGGATTCATGTTCCTTAGCCTACATTTCCAAAAAACTCTTTCTGTCAACTGGATGCCAGAAAGATCAAGGTTGTAATCATTAAGAAATTACCTTTTTTTTTTTCTTTTCTTTTGCTAACCTTGGAAACCATACCCACATACCTGGTTATCAGCAAATTTATGGTTTGTTAACATGTGCACTGGAAGTTTGTCATTGGGAAATAAGAGATTTAAATAGTAGTGCGAAGGACTTCTGCTTTGGAGAAAGGAGACCGGGAAAGCAAGGCGACATACACATGTTTATCATGTGTATATACATGTGTGTGTGTGTACAGTGAGAATGACATAGAAAGGAGGCCAACGTAAAGCCTTCTACTTATTGCCTTTATTCATTACTCCTTCCTAGCTCCCCTCAAACATTTCAAGTTCACGGTGATAGACTAGTTGGAAAAGATTGCTTCTTAGAAATCTGTCAAAGAATGTTTTGATATGTCTAGATCTTAAAATCTCGTAACATTTGCAACTATTAATTTAATGTGTAATTGTCTTCTCTTGCATCAGGTTGATAAAACAAAGCAAGTGTCCACCTATCAGGAAGTGATTCGCGGAGAGGGGATTTTACCTGATGGTGGGGAATACAAACCCCCTTCTGATTCCTTGAAAAGCAGAGACTATTACACGGATTTCCTAATTACCCTGGCTGTGCCCTCGGCAGTCGCATTGGTCCTTTTTCTAATACTTGCTTATATCATGTGCTGCCGACGGGAAGGCGTGTGAGTACTTTAAAACACTAATGAAAAATTAGAGAGCCTACTAAGATAACAACATATAAGATTCCATTTAAAAGCCAAGTTTCATTTAATTCATAAAACACTTTATAAATGAATTGAAATTATGTTCAAGTCAAACTATAGTACTTTATTCCTTTAAAAGTGAGTTAAAATCGTTTGGAGTCTAATAAATCAAATTAGGGGATATAATTGCTTTATTCAAAAATTCTTAAGGCTAGATGTAAATTCACGCTGGCAGAAACAGTCCCGACAATAACTGAGGCTGGGTATTTTGGCCGTTCAAGCCACCATGTGTAAGCGGAGGCTTCGGAATCTATAGACATGGTAATTGCCCTTTAAATAAATAAATGGTCTTAGTTTGATCAGGAGCGATGGTCCGAATTCTTCTTGAAATTGTTCTGCTGTCAGACAGGATGACAGTCTAAGTGTTTAAATATACAGACCCATATCTATAAACTTAGAAGTAAACTAATGAAAATAAGGCTATAATTTGAGTAAAGACTATCCAGTTCATGAATAGTTGGTACTTTCAGGACTTCTGTGTCAATTAAAATTATCTCCTGAGATTATTTGGAAGTCAGGGTAACAAAGCCAAGGGTAAAAAATTAATAAAGCAGCAAGTAACAGACTTTTCCATTTTCACATGTAGCCTGATTTCATCATGTTGTAGAATTTATTTCCAAGAGCTTGATTCTTAGAGCTTGATTTTTTTTTTCTTTCATTTTTCTGTATGTTTCTCATCAGTATCCCATCTTCATATGTGTACTCATCCAAGTCATGTCATAAACCTGGTGGCAAATGCTGCCTAGTGGCCTTTAACAGTAACAGTGTCAGCGTTTCCACGTCATGCAAGAGCCCATGAGCATATAGTCTTAATGTTCTAAATATCAATGCTATTATTTAATTCATAAATTTTGTTTTGTTTCTAGGGAAAAGAGAAACATGCAAACACCAGAGTAAGTGTCCTCTTTCCTGTTATTTTCTTTGTCATTTTTTCTCACTTCTCAGTTGCTCATCAGGCTTCTCATGTGTGTGTCACGCTTCTGTTTCATTCGTCATCTTTCATAGTTGATTTCATGAATGTGAACGCTGCTTTCTAAATAGAGATATTTAGGAGGGATAGAAAATAAAAATTAAAAAAGGGTTTGAAAACTAAGATTATACAGATAAAAACTAAACCTAAAATATTTCAGATTCAGAATATTAACTTGCCATTTATATCATGTGATTTCCCAATCTGCATTTCTGTAAACCAGAGAACAGATGAAAAGGCCTTTCATACACGTTTTCCTGAATCTACAGTAATAAGCTACCATAAAATGAAACTTCTGTGAGTATTTATATAAGCCCCATCAGAAGCAACAACATAAAAGCTCTGGTAGTTTAATCTTAATCATAGAAATTAAATAGAATGCTAGTTTGTTACTTAGGGCTGTAATATTAACACAATGCTTTGTAGCTTAGTTTAATGAAAGACACACTTAATTAAAAATTAGTTTATAATTTTCAGTTTTGTTGAAATGTATCTTTTTCTGAGATAACTTGTAGAATGCCCAAAGTGAAATAATTATCCTCCTATTTAAAAAAAAAATAGTACTTCAAATTTTTTTCCAAATCGATGACCCACTGGGATAATAATGTGGTTTTAAATATATGTTATTTTATTTCTTTTTGACCTAGCATCCAGCTGGTGCATCATAGTGCTATTCAGAAATCTACCAAAGAACTTCGTGACATGTCCAAGAATAGAGAGATAGCATGGCCCCTGTCAACGCTTCCTGTGTTTCACCCTGTAACAGGGGAAATCATTCCTCCTCTGCACGCAGACAATTATGAGAGCACTAACATGCCATTGATGCAAACGCAGCAGTAAGTATCCACTTGGAACAGTGATTATTAACGTGCATGAATATGTCTAGCTAATGTCTATAAAGATCAGAGCTTTTTGGTGTTGGAGCTTTTGTTTATATGTATGTTTGTTTGTTTATAATGAAGAGAAAATACCGAAAGGACATTGATGGTGTAGATCCCAACCCCACTGTGCTGACCCAAATTAATAGAATTATTTTCAGGAAATGCTTTTTTTTCCCCCTTCAATAATCCAAACAAGATGACATTTACTTTAAATATTAAAGAAGTTGACACAGCTGATAAACTAACATGTTTGCTCAGAGATGAGTTAATTGTGAAAAGAGAAGCATATTCTAAAGCATGACAAATCGATTATTTTTAGTGCTATTATTAGAATTATTTGCTCCTGTTAACCTATAATTTTAATGTTATTACCACAGACTGATTTAATCTAAATTTTTTTGTGTGCTCTGCTTGTGTATCAAAATGAGTAGTTTCAATTTTGGCTAAAAACACAGTTTATTAGTGCAAACCTTCTCTGTTGTGTGAGGATTATGCTCAGAAAGCCTGGAAAGACAGATATGGGAGAGAGGGGTTGAGGAAACTACTCAGGTGCTCTTTAGAACGCCACGTGATATGCCTAGATCAATTTTGATGTAAATGAATTATAGGTAAAGCTGTCATTTATTTTTAAGAACATGGCTCTTTTTTCTTTTTTTAAGCATATTTTAAAAATCAATTTCCCCAAGGAAGTTGCAAGTTTGATTTTGAGACCCTGCTCTTTTTCAGTTCTGGAAATACGATAGATATTCAGAACCCCCCTCCCCCCCCCCCACACACACATACACATGAACCTTGGGGTATGATATAAAAATAACCTCTTACTAATTAAAGATTAGTAAATGTATGCAACCGTACTGGGTGCATACATTTTCCCTTTGGGGTGCTTATTTTGTAACCATGTAAAATGCATATGATGATTTGAAAATTAAATACTAATTACTATGAGTAGTATAAACAGACTCAGTCAGAGTCCAAAATACTCTGGAAATCTAAATGTACTGTGAGTATTTTCCTGAATTCTTCTAACATAATTTACCTAGTGTTGAATAGGCCAACGTATGTATGTGCATGTGTGTGTGAGCAACTGATTCAAGTCCTATTAACAGTAGGGAAAATTGTGTAATTTAAAATTTGGAGTTTTGGTAACATTAATATTCTATCAGGAATGTAAATATTAGAGTGTGACAAAGTTGAGTCATACTGAATGGAGGGGATGGATTTTTATGTTCTCTGATGGTTAGTGAGTCATCATAAAACCCATTTTACTAGGATTAGGTACTAATGAGAAAATTTCAATAAGATTGTAATAGTTCACAATTGAGCAATCTCTCCTGCCCATTTTAGATGAAAATTATGAACAGCCTAATCACTCACTTTCAGAATGAAAAGAGTTAAAGAATTCTTTAAGGCTACCATGTCTTATATTCTTTACCCAAGAGTACTAGTGAAATGTTGATATATGTGCTCAAAAATGAAATGATCAAATACACTTGAGAAACAGGTTTGTTTTTTAGTTTTTTAAATCAGAAGAGTTCTCAGAGCCTTTAGTGTGTTGATATGTTTTGTGAGTCCATGGGGAAAGGTCAGAAGATGTAACCCTTTAAAGAAAACAGTTTGGGAAATGCTTCTGTCGACAATATTGTCAAATTTTAGAATAGAGAACCATTCGTCATGAGTAGAGGAACTTGAATATGTTTGTAAATCAGTAAAACACTATTGCTGGTGAAGTTTAAGGGAGAGGAAAAGGTTGAACTATTTTTTTAGATATCCTTTCTAACCATATATATTATATATATTAAGTATAAGAATAGGTCCTTAAAAATTATTTTGATTTCTTGTGGTTAGGATTTTGCAATGTTGCTACTTATATACAAGCAAAATAAAAATATCTATCTAGTTTACCACCAAATGTATCTTCCTGGTCTTTCCACAGCAAAATTGTCATTATGTTGATCACATCTTTCTTTGTAAATGCAGTAGGTCATTTTATTGAACTTGCAACAATTTGACCATGTATGTATTTTTAAACCCAGAAAACATTTATGTTATTCAGATTTCTGCTAATGGAAAAACTCCATTAACTAGTACTTCTATATAAACAGGGTACATAGATAATTGATGATGTTCACAATGATTATTCTGAGGCACTGCGAGATCATCAAGTGTGTCTGACTCATCAGAGGGAAATTAAATTACATTTGGTGTAGTTTCAGTGTTGAGTGTATATTATCTTTCTTATATTCTTGTAAATGGATAAAATGTGCACGGTCTCTATGGTAACTCCCTATAAGCTAGAATATGTGATTAACCTCATTTTCCAACCATGCCAGATAATAGGAAATTTATTGTATCAGGTTTGTCACAGCTGTCCTTTACTCAAATTCAGCTTTTACTCCTTACCTTGAAAGCATTGCCTTGTCTTTAAAGTTCTGTTTCGGTACCAAGTACACATATATAAATATTTTGGTCATCTGAATCGAACTGAATTCTTAACATTAAAATGAGATATTTGATGAGGACTTGCAGTACTTGATAATCGAGTATATGCTTGGATAATGCTGCCTGGCGTATAGTAATTAACCCTTCCTAAAAGGGCATGCATTTCATCTTCACCTGTTCTTACTAACTGTACTGACTTTGTCACTCATAAATAATTCAGCTAGATACTGGGTTTTGCATTTATTCTTCAGACTCAATACCAGAAATATCCAAGCATAAGGATGCAGCTTCTAGGCAAGACTCGAGAACATTCAAAGCTGCACAGGAACTTATTTGGGTCTTTTTAACAAGTTAATCCATGAGGTATAGAGAACTCGTGACAGTTGTGTAATGAGAGGCTGTCACAGTTATCAATTTCACAGCTATGTTTTATTGTTTTGAGGTTTTGTTTTTTGGTAGAATGCTTCATAAGACTCCTGACTTGCACCATAAATTAGACAGTAACAGATGTTTCATTATTTGCAGCTGACTCGGATAAGAGACAAAGCTAAGTTGGGTTAAAAGTGAGATGAGATCATTTACCTGTCTTGGTCAAGTCAGGGATAGGTGTGTGGTCATTGACCTCAGAAGGTCAGAAGGTTCTCTGCTCCAGGTTACAGGCAAGGTGACCAGACAGTGGGAAGAAACTGGAAATGCAACACATGCTCAGAAAGGAAAGATTTCATTTGTGCAGAGGTCCTCTCCTTCTCAGAGTACAGAGGCAATGCAGACAGCCTGTTCAAATATCACAGAGTAGAAATGTAAGGGAAATGTAATTTGATCTTTGCTAATGTAGTTATTATTTAATAACATTATTTTGGAATGATTTTCAAGGTACAGAAAAGTTGAAAAGATAATACAGAGATTTCCAGATACCCCTCTTACAGTATTTTATTATATTTGTTACAACCAAGAAACCAGCACCAGTGCTTTTGTTTTTCCAGGTTTCATTAGTTTTCCCTCTAAAGTCCTTTTTCTGTTCCAGGATTCTGCCTAGGACACAATAATTGGCATGTCTCTTAGTCTTCTCTGGTCTGGTCTGGAAGGTGTCTTACGCCTTCCTTGTTCCATTGACCTTGACAGTCTTGAGGAGCACTAGCCACATATTCTGTAGAATGCCCCCCACCCCTAGTATAACTAGGGTTTCTTCTTTGTAGTTTGGTGAATAAATATTACCATTAAGAGTAAAAATAATTTTTCCCTCTATAGACAGTCCCCTTATTATAATTCATTGCTGGAAAGTCACATCATGAAATAATTCTTTAAAAAGTAAATTTTTATTTGTCTCCCCAAAAAATCATTCTGTAATTAAGGGTTATGTTTTTGACCAAAGATTTAACATCAAAAATATATTACAGCCCGGCCGGGCATGGCTCAACAGTTGAGCTTTGACCTAGGATCCAGGCGATCAGGGTTCGATTCCCAGTCAGGGCACATGCCTGGGTTGCGGGCTCCATCCCCAGTTGGGGGAGTGCAGGAGGCAGCCGACCAGTGACTCTCACATCATTGATGTTTCTATCTCTCTCTCCCCCTCTCCTTTCCTCTCTCTGAAATCAATAAGGATATATTAATATATATATATACATTACAGATTTGACTGACATACCTCAAAGATAAAGCTTTGTGATTATTTAAATTTTAAAAAATCAAATTCCAAGTCTTAAAAGGACTGAAGAGAGATGGTCTAGCGTGGTTATCTCAAACCAAGTTGAAGGTCACACTCATATGTGGAGCTCTTACTGATTAGTGCAGGACCCTCCTTCTGGGGATTTGGACTCTGGTGGACATGTGTTATGCTGGAGCAGGAAAAGGGGTTGAGAATCCCTGATTTAAACAGTTAAAGGACCCGGGTTTGGGGATTCAGAAAGCCAGATTAGTATTCCTGGTATTTCTGTTGAGGGTGGAGGTGGGGAAGGTTGTTGTTCACTCTCTTCTACCACGTGGAGTTTTAAGAGGAATAAGTTTCTCCTAATTCTCCCTGAGGGCCGTGTGCAAAAGAAAAGTGTGAAAGTGGGCAGCCCCGCACGTTATCTAGAGCATTGGGCTGTTTGTGGGTTTGGGCTTGTCAGCCTCTGGACTTTTCACACCTTCCTAAGCTGCCCGAGTGGAGAGGTGAGAGGGGCCTGCGGATTAGAAAAACAGTGCCTGGATGGGGCAGAAGGATGCTAGACCTTGACAAGCCAAAAACCACTGGGAAATTGAACTCATTTTTGCAGTTTTATGGCAGGCATTGACTGGAGGATGCCAGATAATCAATTTTCTGAAAAATAACTCATTCTTAAACTTGTAATGTTTTACGTGGTCTTTTAGGGGGTACATCTGCCTCATTATTGTTTTCTTAAACCAACATCAGTGTCTGTCAGTTTTTCCTGAGTGGGAGGCATCTGCATACAGGATTGAATGCAATGCAGAGTAGGGGGAAATTCCCAGACATGTTCTGGGATGATTTTTTAAAAAAATATATCTTTATTGATTTCAGAGAGGAAGGGAGAGGGGGAGAGAGAGAGATAGAAACATCAATGATGAGAGTCATTGATCGGCTGCTTCCTGCACGCCCCGGACTGGGGATCGAGCCCTCAACCCGGGTATGTGCCCTGACTGGGAATCGAACCCCGATCCCCTGGGTCCTAGGTTGACGCTCAACCGCTGAGCCACTCCTGGCTTGGCTTTAGAAGATCTTAATTGGCTATACAATTTTTTTTCTTATTCATTATACAAAACACAGTGCCTAATCCAGGGTAATGGGGCCTCTCTCATAACAAGAGGTAGGTTGGGCTTAATCTTTTGCAAATTAACAAGTATAAAAGTAGAATTAAGTCTTCTACTTAAAGATATTTTGTACCTAATCATTTGAGCATTTTTCTGAAGTATTTGTTACATTTGTCTTTCCTTTGGTAATAATAAAACAAACTTTATGATAAAATTCTATAAGTAAGAAATTAGGTTTCAATAAAAGTATCAGTTGAAGAGAATGTTTCAGGGGACCAAGGTAATGATTTCAAGAAATGTTAACCAGCCAAGGATATTTTGGAGCCATTAACTTTTTTTTTTAATTTAATGAGTATACTCTGAAAGCAGTAAATGCAGTATCTCTTTCATGGATTTTGCTTCTATAGGTTTGTACGGCATCACTTTAAAGCTGTGACAGGCTTGCTTTTGGCTTTATACAAGTAGGGGAGAAATGAAAAGAAGTAAATGAGTGTCTTCTTTCTCTATGCATTGATTTTAGTTACAATTAGGTTTTGAAGTTAACAATTATAGTGATTCCAGTTTCTTTGTGTCTTCCCCATTTAATCCACAGAATGGCCTTGTCCCTTAGTAAAAGTTACAGGGTCCAAATCAGCAAAGTTTGAACAATGTCAATTTTGCTGAAATAACTGGGAAATTTCAAAAATACATTACTACATCTTACTGTTAAATGACTCCATGCTAATTCAAAAGAGAAGTGTTTTGTATTCCACATAACTAAACTGTCATTTATTTTCAACTCTGGCACAGATTATGTGGCTTTTACACAAATCACTTAACCTTTCTTTGCTTTTGAGTCTTCAAGCAAATAGAAATATTATAATGGGTTGATAATAATCAACCTTACTCATAGAATTACTCTGCAGGATATCTAAGAATGTCAAATTACCTTAAAATGGTTGTACAAATAATAAATAATTGTGTACTTTCCCCAAATCATTTATTTATTAATTTGCAAGGTATTACCTTTACTTTCTTAAAGAATGAAGTTTGTGCACTAGCTGATTTACATAATTTTCTATTTAAATGCATGTAATTAATGGTAGTGAAATTAGAAAATAATTAACGCTGATAATTTAGAGAACCACAAGTTTTCTTAAGTCTTTTTTTCTATGTAATGCCGTTTATACATAATAATCTTTCAGTTAGTCCATTAATAACTTAATTATTCTAAAATAGTTTTATGCCTTTATAAAGGTCCTTTCTTTGAAGGATTATAGGAATTCTCTTTGAAGTCAACCCCCTCTCTCCTGTATAATTGCCTTTAGCAGCCTGCTTTTCCACCAGCGATGGAAATGGCTCTGTTTTCTTACTGAGTTGTCTGCTCCTTAACTATAGCAGTTTGTCATAGGCATTTTCCCCAGGATGCCTGAAGCAGTGCTCTTATGGGGTATCTCTCTCCAGCTCTCGAATGGAATATACATTTCACATGTGCCCATCAGAGATACATTAACACTCTTAACCCTCACCGGTTCACATGTGGTCGCAAGTTTGGGAAACTGCGAAAACAGGGCTCTGTGTGTACACCCTGGAGACTCTGGGGAAGTGGAATCTCCACATTTTCGTTGAGCACATTCTCGCACACAGAAGCGCTCTCCTATAACGCATCGAAGATTCAGTTGAAGTCTCGAGGAGCTCATGTGCATTGTCCAGCTTAACCAGTTGGGGCTCATACTGCCGATACTTTCAAACCCGCAAACCAGCGTGATAGTTGCTTTCTCATACATCTTCAGATTCCTTGCTGGTTTGTGTATGTATGGCCCTTTCTCAGCCAACCGTTTCTCTTCAAACCTAGCCAAGTCCCTTGCTACGTAGGAAGCTTAGCAGTGCAGCCCAAGAGGAGAATGCGGAGGCTAGAGAGGAGTGGCGGGATGTAGGTGGATTTTGATCCGTGGTTTTCAAGTTGTGTTCCACAGAAGGGTAAGTTGGGCTGACCAATGGCAGCCCCTTCTCCAATGACTTCATTTAAATGTTGATTTTGAATTTTGGTATCCTTGATCTACAGCTTCTGAAGGGCTTTCTTTTTCCTCTTTGGTATTTTTATTGTGTGTAACTATATTGATTTGACCCATTAATAGGCTAGGTAGAGCTGGAGAGGACAGGAAATGAGGAAGGGTGTATGTGTTTATGTGCTGCATTAGTTCCTAATGTGGAAAAGGCCCAAATTAGTTTTACCCAGGAAGCTAAAACAAAGCTCCTCTCCCCTTTCCAAACGCCCATGAAATTGTATTTTTACTTTTGTAGTAAAGATGTTTGTTTTCCCCAACTTTAAATCTAGAACTTATTTCCTCTTGTGGTTTATAAATTAATCTTTTTACTTTCATCACCGAAACCACCATAAACACCTTGTATGAAATGGAAAGAATAAATAAACCAAAAAAAATACATAAACCAACCTCCCTGAGACCACACAAGGATAAGTAGGGCTGATAGGTAATAGCAAAAGGAAGGTAATTATTGAGATGAATCCTTAAGCAACTTCCTCGATTCGAATTAGAATTGATTTTGTTATTTCCTTAACAGTATATTAAAATGGAACTGAAATTTAAAAAATAAAATAAAATCACTCAGTCATTAACATTCCTGTAGACTAAGAGTTTAAACAGCATTTAACCAGCATGTACTGTTTTCCACTTTAGATTGCTGTATTGGAACATATTTGTCTGGCTGAGATGCTTTTAGATCAGTGGCTTTCAAACTTTGCTTCTTGAGGTTTCTTAGAAATGCCCTAGGGGCCAGCATGTGGGGCATAGGAAACAAAGCAGGAGGGATTCCTCGCTCCCGGGTTTCAACTGGGGCAACCTCACGGTTATCTCTTTTGTACGTCAGGAGTTCTGCTTAGGATTTCAATTAAAAGGAATTCCATTGCTGAAGAGAAACAAAAAAACTTTGAAAATCCCTGGCTTGGATCAAACCCTACTCTGTAGCAAGGGGCTAACGCCTAGCATTTATTCTACCTCAAATCTGAATTGTACTTTTTTGTACACTAATTTTAATACCCCCCAGATTTGAAACTAAATGGGTGTATGTGAATGTTAATAAACACGTGTGTTATGTGAACCTCTGTAAGCATCTTCACTTTTTGCATGTATTCATTCAAACCGTATTTATTTCATGCTTATTGCTGGGGATACTAAACAAAACAGGATGGCTCTTACCGTTGAGGCACTTTGGGGCAGTTAAAGGTGAGGGAAACCCAATGACAGTCGGCATGTAAAGCGTGCTAAATGGTAAACTGGGGTGGTGCCTAGAGAGTGCGGAGGCATAAAAGAGGTAATGCTTGAGAGGTTATCTTTTTAATTAAAAATAATAAGTTAAAATGTAGTTAGCATTCCTGGGGGTATTTTTAAATTCTAAGAGTAATTATGTGTTCACTGTAACAAATTTTGAATTTACAAGGACAGATGGGAGCTGGTTGGGTGCAAGAAATGGTAGTGGGCCATGGTGGTGGTGGTTCTGTTTCAGGCAGTCAGGGAGGCCCCCATGTAGGGTCCAGATATATATTTTTAAAATATGTCTTTATTGATTTCAGAGAGAGGAAGGGAGAGGGAGAGAGAGAGAAACATCAATGATGAGAGAGTCATTGATTGGCTGCCTCCTGCTGGGCGGCCCTGATGGGGAATGGAACCGAGATCTCCTGGATCATAGGATGCTCAACCACTGAGCCACACCGGCTGCTCGGGTCCAGATATATTGATGGCCTTCTAGGGCACACTGAAAATCTGGAAAGTTAGTTTGTAGGTAGGTGTAAGAAAACAATGAAACGTGTGATATTTGAATGACATAATTAGATTTGTGTCTTGGAAGATCATGTGACAGTGTGCACAGTGGATTATAAGGAAGCAAGAGTGGGAGTGAGAGAAACAGTTCCGATCCATTGCAAAGATCCAGCGAGAAGTGATGATAGCTTCAGCCAAGTTAGCAATGGAGCTGGGAAAGGAGACAGATTCAAATAAAACTGAGGAGAATCGTCAGGAGTTCTCAGGTGCCTGGATGTGAGGACTGAAGGAGAGGGAAGGGTCAGCGATGACTTCTGTGTTCTGACTAGTGCAGCGGGGAGGATGGCAGGTGTCGTTCCCTAGGCTGGGGCGAGAGGAGCATAGGTTTAGCACAGTGAATGAAGATGGTTATATATGTTGTCCTGTGAGGGTGTGTGAGTGTGTAAATGGGTTCTAGACCTGGATCTGCAAGTGTACAGGTTACAGACACAAGCCCTGGAGCCCCTGTGTTCACATCTTTGTCTGCCCCTTCCTAGCTGTGTAGTCTCTAAGCCTGTTTTTTCATCCATAACCTGGGGGAAATAATACCTGCCTCCTGGGGTTTGTTGTGAGGTAGGATATTGCATGTAGTAGCAAGTCCATGAGTGTTAGCAATACTGTTCTTATTCGTCTTCCTTGGACCTCAGTTTCCTCATCTAGAAGCTCATGGGTGTGTGTGGGGGTGTCTGCTGGATTAGATGATTTCTGGGGCCCTTTCTGGCTCTAAAGGCTTTCATTCGAATATGCCTGTCCTTTGTTTACATGTGTGTATGCAAACCGTTTTACTAAAAAACATTAATCGTTTCTAGGAACTTGCCACATCAGACTCAGATTCCCCAGCAGCAGACTACAGGTGAGTACTAAATAAACTGATGTACTAATACATGGATGTTTATGAGTGAAGTTAATAGATTAAAAGCTAATTATAGCACTCTATAATTTCTGAAGCTTTAGCTTTAGCAAGTAAGGCAAAACAATTGTGTCGTTCCTTAATCAGAGTTAGAACTTCAGAATAATAGCTTGGATTATTGGTTAGGTTGGCATCAGCGCGATAAACACAGGGTAAATGATCTTAGAGCAAAAGCGTCCATGGAGGTCCCGTCTAATTAAGGGAGACGGAATGAAATCCCTTCCTTCAGCCAAGCTCCCTATTCTTCCCCGTGGTATGAAAGATCCTGAGCTTAGATGCACCCAGGATTTGTCTCAGTAAGTGAGCAGCTTGAAACTGACTCTTACAAAAGGAAACCATTGTGGCTAATCACTGAGGCTTCAGGGGGATAAATGAGAAATGGTTGGCCCGTCCTAATGCCACTTTTAAAAGCCTCATCACATGGCCAATGACGACAAGATGGTGGACAATCCTCCCTGGACTATTCTGTTTCCCTAAGACTTGCTTTCTTTCGGTGTATTTCTTTCAAGTGTCCCTAAAAATTTTCCACAGCCAATTATTTCATTCATCTCGGTACCGAGTAGATAACTTATTCATGATTGTCTTCTAATTAGTGGTTGGTTCCTAGTTCTAATTGCCAGGCAACCAGTAATGCCTTTTTAGCTCTTTTGGAAAAGCAAGAGAAGTTTGAAAAATGTTGTAAGTTGGATGTGGAATTCCGAGCCTGAATAGTGGTATTGTGGTAGGGGAGCTACTAAGTACGTCTCTTAAAAACATCAGGCACATATAGAAATGTATTGGATATTTTCATTCAAAAATTATCTTCTCTGTTACTGCTTTCGGGAATTTAAGGAGATTTTCGTTTGACAACTTTTCAAAGATTTGAGGCAAGTATAATGAAGTTGTTCATCAGATTTTAATTACGAGATAACATTTATCAGGATTTCCCCCCACAATTTTGATTACTTGTTTTAATTAAGTGCTAACATGTTTCAACAAGACTGTTCAATATATCGATGTAAACATTCAGGAGATTGATGAAGGGACAAACTTTGTTATAAATATGTTATCTAAAGAGCAAAGAAATAAATGAATTCCCACTACTTCTAATTACATGGCTTTTAGTTTTTTAAAGAGGAAAAAAATTTAAAGACTAGTTCTACAATGGAAATGCTAAAACTTCTTTAACCTGATAGACTTCCATCTCTCCAGAGATGTCTTTCCTCTGATTTTTAATTATTTCAGGCAAGGAATGAATAGAAGTGAGACAATTTCTTGCAAAACAGAAATATTTTTTGAATATTTGAAAAAGGTTCAGATTTTACGTAGTCTCCCACTGGGGGAAATAAGGAAACCTAAGTAGATGATATTAGGGAATTTCCTTGATAGCACTATAGATTTTTAGCAAGTAGCTCTGTTAGCATGCTTCATTTTAGTAATAGGCAGCATTTCCAAATACAAGAACAATTTACACCTAAGTCAATGTGATAAGAGCCAGAGAATTTCCCTAGGGGGATTTTAGGTTGTTCAACCTATTTTTTTTTAATTATTTTTCTAAAACAGGTTTTGGGGAGCAGGCATTTTGCTTGAATCAGGAAAGCTTTGGTCCTTTTAGGTTAATAATACCATAGCCTCTTACCCTCTTGTTTTCTTCTATTTTTCTGTAATTTGGAGCATATTATTGACTAAAGTGCTCTACTTTCCCATGGTTGTTTTCTTTCTTCATCTTGTTTTGGGTGAGTCTCCAAAGTATTTAAATGCTAAGAGGGGAGAGACTACTCTAGCATTTTTAAAAATAATTGTGATAGACTGTTGTGTTTCTGCCTCTGATAAATGTAAAATCAAATAGAGTCAAGTCTCCTGGAGAGAAGAGCTAAATGGGAAGGTTCCATTCTTTCTTCCCATTCTGTTCGTTTAAATGAAAAAGTAAAGTTTGTTACTCAGTTTCTAAGTCGCTCTGTTCTGTCCACACGGAACCAATGTGTATTGTCACGGGCACAACACCCTCTCTGTTTCTCCACCCTCGCGAGCGCAGGACCACAGAGAGGGAACGAGATTTTTGCATGATTATCAGGAAATAATAATTCGCTTTTCCCGAGTCCCTCGGAGCAGTATGCTAAGTGTCACGGTTTTCTTCTCTTGACTTTTGGGGTGACAGTGGCAAATAACAGTGTACAGTTCTCTTTGTGAAGGTAATTTAAGCACAGCCTGTCACTTGGGTGCCAACTGATTTATTTGGAGCTGCCTATATGGAATTTGTCAGGGGAGAGTATATTTTGAAGTTTGTTTTACTGAGTTAGTTGTTTTCTTTTAAATGACTGTCAGAAGTTTAAGAAATGAACTGGCTGCGGTGTTGTAATCCTAGACTTCAGCACTGGCTGGGGTAATAGAGCAGTTAAAAGCTGACAATAAGTAACACTCGCTTTTGGACCAGGCCCAGGCCGTTAGGATGGATGCCCCTTCCCTTTTTTCCCATTTTCTCATCTCTTCCAACCCGCCTGGTGGTTTCTAAAAAGCCACGATGCCGAGGTTCAGCGATACACCCCGCAGTCGGCGCGTTCTGCTTGTCGCTGCGGGAGGCATTTGCAGGCCCTGCCTTTTGACAGACACAGAACATTAGAGCTCTGGCTCGAGACGGAAGGGACTAAGGTAGAATTTTTCCTCTTTAAAAAATTTTATACCAAATGCAGAGAAATTACTTTAAATTATGGTAAGAGGATAGAAAATCACTCCTTGCCATAATATGTTTTGCTCAAAATCTACAATGCCCATGCCCTAACGCATGCCCTTATTCGTTTTACACATTGCAGGTAAATGGTATCCCTGAAGAAAGAAAACTGACCGAGGCAATGAATTTGTGATCAGACAATATAGCCGTTACAGCTTATCTCTTCTCTTCCAATAATGCATGAGCTTTTCTGCCATATGGTATGCATGGCAACATATTAAGTATGTACCAAATAATACAATGTAACTTTCGTTTTACCAATGTATTTCTTTTGTACTTAAAGCATTTTTGACACTTTGTAAAACATCGATGACTTTATATTTGTTACAATAAAAAGTGATCTTTAAAATAAATATTATTAATGAAGCCTAACGCCTGGTGAAATTTACTTCGAGCAGTAGTCGATTGCCTCCTATGGAGTAGGAAGCTTTTGTTGCTAAGGAACAGGTGCGTATGTTCATTCTTCATTCAGCAAGATATTGTTAAGCGTTTCCTATAAGCGAATGAAGTGTCCATGCTCTGCGTTCTAAGTGAGCGACCCACTGAAATAATACTCCTCTCCTTGTGGCCCATAAAGTCTGTTGTCTTCTATACCACTTCTTGGAGTGTTTTATACGGTAACCGTGGTTTTATGGATTGTGCATCTGGGGACATCCAGTTCGTGAAGGGCAGCCCAGGCTGCATAGTTACTTGACTCTATAATCAGAGGAGCTATTACTCAAAAAAGAGAATAGTTACCTGCTGATGGTGACATGAATTAGATCCAAAACCCTGGGCTCCCCTGTGATAACACTGCATGCCAGGCTTAGCAGAGTTTCCTCCATACTATGTCAGTCTGCTTCATGCATGTTAGGTCAGAGGGCCAGCAGGCCGTCTAGCAGGGCTGCAGCAAGCAGACTGGGCCAGCCAGGAGACCTTTCCTTACCCTGCTCTGGGGAGGTTTCTGTGTCATTTGTTAATTGGCCAGAGGACACACAGATGCTATCTAAATCTGATTCCAAAATCCCAAAAGATTCCCTATTAGCATTGCATGCAACTACTTGTCCTCCACTTAGGGAGAATGCTCCATCATGTCCTTGACCTTGGAAACCCTGCCCACACTCCACTTCTTCCTGGGACTTCACAGAGAATGTAGGTTATTTGATTTCTTAAAAATGTACCTCCTATTCTTACTCCTTTCCAAGGCAATGAGGGCAGTGCTACTGGCAGTTCTTTGGGACTGATCATCTTAAGGTTGTAAATACATTGGGTCAGGTTCGTGTCCTAGGAGGAATCCAAGGTCGTCATGACTCCAGACAACTAGATGGTGGCGCAGTGGCAGAGAATTCATGTACTGTTGCTCCTGCCAGGTGATAGCAAACTGTTCCTGGTAGTCCAAGTGAGCAGGAGCAAAGTAATACATGATCCATAAATCAGGAACTGCAGATCAGGGATCAGGAATTTGGTTCATCTATTCCAGGAGAGAGGCCACGGTGGGGATTAGAAAATGCACTTGGAGTGAGCATCAGTTTTTGCACTGACTCTTTGGAGGAATTGGGATAAGAGGAATCATTGGCCAGCATCTCACAAATCTTTGATAAGTGCTTTAATCTCTGCACTTTCCTCTGAAAAAGCAATCTTGCCTCTGACTTTATATTTTGATAGAAAGAGTCCAGATAGTTTCTCATTGGTTGTTAACAGCCTTAATGGCCCTTTATGGGTCAAAAGAATGTGAGGATTCTGCCACATGCTGTGGATTTCTATCCCAACTAAACATCCTCATAGTGTGCAAATGAGTACATGGAGAGTTAGGGGGTCCCAATGGTGAACTTAAATTAGAATATTTTTTTTCAGTTTGGCCACCATAAGGCGTTGCCCTAAAAAACCAACTGCAGTGGTTTTCTGCACTTTCAGGAATTCAAGAAAACTCAGATCTAGGTTCCAGATATCCCTGAAAAGTTTGTAATTTTTCCTTCCTCTAAGGTATAGTCACTCGATATGTTATGACTTCTCTTTGGGGATGTTCACATTTTTAAGTCCACACTGATGATAGAAAAGAGCATTAGATTAAAATGTAAGGCTAAATTTGAGGCTAAGAGAATACTAAGTGGGTAATTAAGTAAAAAACAATTCCAAGGTCAAAGCTTCCAAGTACAAATACAGCAAGTAGGGGTCTATAACCTCTGGATCGGTGGTCCAAGATTTGAGCTATTTCTGTGTCTTCACTGTATCCAACCGAGTGGATGAATAAAAACTTTCAGGCAAGTTTTAAGTATTTTAAGATGGAGCTGCTTCACAAATTTGCATTTTGAAATTTCCCATGGAATACCCTACTAGCTGCTTATGTACCGCACGTCCAGTATGTTAGTAGGAGTCAGGTCATGTTCTGAGGATACCATGACAAGCCAAACAAAGCACAAGCTCTGCCCTCAAGGCGTTTACATCAAGACGTTTAATCAAGGGTTCTTACAAATACATGTCAAATTGCAATTGCAAGGAATGCTGTGAGGCAACATAATTGGTGCTATAAAACCCGGTCACCGTGGGATTTGACCTAGTCAGCGAGGCCTGAGATTTCCTGAGGAAGTTTGTGCCGATATCAAAAGGTCGAGTAGAAATTCATAAGATAACGTGGAGTAAGGAAGGACGCTTGAGGCAAAGAGAACATAAGTGCTTTTGAGAGAAGAAATCCTAGTGAATATGGGTTTTGTTAGAAAGCCCTGTGCAGCCAGAGTGTGGGGTATAGGGGAGGAATATTGGGGAAGTGTGGAGCCAGTGACCCAAGAGGTGGGTAGGACCAAACCATGCGTGATTGTAAAGGCAGAACAAGTCTGAAGCTTTTAAGAATGAAGGATGGTGGCGTCATAGTTGGCATTTTAATAAAATCAATCCAGTTCTAATATAGTAAAGAGATAGAGTAGGTGGGCAGAGTGGGTGTGGATAGGCCAGTTAGGAGGCTATTGTAGACACAATTGGAGAAATAGTAACTCTGATTAGAATAGTGGTGGAAGAGATGGAACAATGGGCAGATTCAAGAGCAATGGAGATAAAGAAAAACAGTTGGTACACTCATGCTTTGAAATGGTGTTAAGGAGAAGAAAGGAGCTAATTCTGATTTTGGGAGGGAGGGTCAAATGGTGCAGTCCACTGAGACAGGAGAGACTAGAATACATGGTTCTGTGGGAGGATTTTGCAGAGAAGAAGCCAAAGCAGAAAAGTGCCAATCTTTTTGAAAAAAATTTCCCCCACTTTTATTGAAATATAATTTGCATATAACATTGTGTTAGTTTAACATGTACAACATAATGACTTAATATATTTACATATTGTGGAATGATTACAACAAGTTTAGATAACATCCATCACCTCACATAGTTACCAAGTTTTTTTTCCTGTGGTGAGAACATTTAAGATGTACTCTCTTAGCAACATTCAAATATACAATACAGTATTATTAACTATAGTCACCATGTTGTATTTAACATCCCAGAACTGATTAATCTTATAACTAGAAATTTGTACCTCTCGACCACCTTCACCCATTTCCTCCACCTCCTACCCCTGCCTCTGACAACCACAAATCTGATCTCTCTTTCTAAGAGTTTGATGTTTTTAGATTCCACGTATAAGTAAGATCATAAGGTATTTGTCTTTCTCTGTCTAACTTATTTCACTTAGCATAATGCCCTCACAGTCCATCCATGTTGTTGCAAATGGCAGAATTTCCTTCTTTATGGCTGAACAGAATTCCATTATCTAATTCAAAATATTTATTGTGTACTTAGATATGCCAAAGGTTGCTATGAACGTTGGGAATGTAGCTGTGAAAGAAAAATGCCAATCTCAAAAGTGGACTTTATTGGATCAGAAGTCTGTTCATTGGTGCCACCCTAGGAACTAGTCTGCTGTCTGTTTTGTACCATTGTCAAACAATATGCAGGTCTTTTCTAATAAACCAGTTGGGAATGAAATTGATTCTTTTATAGATAAATTTATAAAAGGCACAATACAACAAAAGTATTGAAATAGTTTGGCCCCCCAAAAAACAACAAAACAGATTGTTCATTTGGGAGGTGACCCCAGGAAGCCCCAGTGTGGAAGCAGAGTGAGGAGGTTAGGGGGTTCTGAAGGAAAGCCAACAAAACGTATGTCATTCATCTGGCTCTTAGTCTAGGAAGCAGAACTCAGTCCTACTAGAGATCCTCTGATTGTGTAGAATGCACAATTTCCCCTCTCAAGTAACAGGAGAATTAGGCTTTCATCCACTGAGTTGCTCCAGGGGGCATTGACTCCTCTGCACTTTTGGACTTTGGTTATGAGCAGGCTGAGCAAGATCCCAGTGCTCTGGAGAAGTTGGGAGGTGCTCTGGAAACTTGAGGTGAGGAACTCGGAAGGAACGTTGAATCAGCTACTAGCAAAATGTCTTGATGAAGGGACACGGATGGATTTGTCCATAGTATCATTGACATACAGTGTTGAAAGGCAATTACTGTGTTACTACTACTTCTTAGTTGACATTTCACTTTGCAGTGGGATGAAGTCAACTTGTGACATACATGAGATTACTATAGAAAGAAGGATCTCTTGATGAGTTTTTCGCTCTATCACTAAAACCTCATACCGTGAGGATTGTTTTTTCGTTGTGGATAAAATTATTTTTGCACCACGTGGCTGTGACAAATACACCCTTGAATTCACAGTGGCTTAACACAGTAAAAGTGTGCTGGTCACTCACGTCACAGCCCAGTGCAATTAGGTCGGGCTGCTTCTATCTTGTTTGCTATGCATCTGGAACGCAGGATAGCCAAGATTTCTATGGCAAACAAAGTGAGAACTGAAGGGCCATGTTGATCGTTTGTGAGAGCTGGGCTTCAAAATGTCTTCTATCACTTCCCTCCATACTCCATCAGCTGCTAAAGTCATGTTCCCCAAACATACTGCTATGGATACCATGAAATGTCGTCTTTCTGTGCACTCAGGAGATTGTGTGGTAAACATGAGCATGTGGACCGCACAAAACGTGTGATAAGCGCTTATGGGCTAACAGCTGTACAGGGTGGGCCAAAAGTAGGTTAACGGCTATTCGTATAGAAAATAACACAATGATTAATAAAAAATAATACAAGATTAAACTCTGTTTTGCATACTCACAGGTGTAAACCTACTTTTGCCCACCCTGTATATAACAATGAAAAACATAATTTTGTGAATAAGTAGTTCTGTCATCCCCAATGACCTGAATTGTGTTAGAACTTTTAATTCAGTGGAAATAAAAGCAACAACAACAAAGAAGCTGCCTAGATATAATCATCGAGGTAGGTAAGCTAATTTTGGAATAATATTGCATTGAATTGTAGAAAAAAATAGGTGATTGCAAGTTCACAATCCCTTATCTGCAGTTCCCAAACCCAAAGACCTTAATTGTTTTTTTTATAAGTTCATAACAAATCCATTTAATGGTAGAACCTGACCTAAACAAAAATGAGGATGCTTATTTTGTCTTTCTTCATTCCTCTTGGTGTAATGTCTTGCTATGGAAATGTTAACATTTTATTACAGAGTACTGCCTTACCCTACTGAATATGTTATATAATATAAGGAACATAACTTACATTAATTACATTTATAAAATCTGAACACAATGAATACTAAAATATACCTGGTCTCCAGAGTATCCAGTAATGTATTGTGGACTTATGTTGCTAATTTTATAAATACTATGTTTAATTTTTATATGACTTTATATGATAAGCTTCTTTTTATCACCTAAATTTGGAGTCCATGTGTGTGCCTAAAGCAAATTAAGTGGTCAAACAATGAGGAAAGATTTAGATAAACTTGTCTAACAGAATAATAGATCCCTGTTTCTTCCCCTCCCCCCAAACATATCAAAATATCTTATTGAATTATGTATCAAGGTCATTTCATTCATTTATTCATTGAATATTATTTAGGACTTATGTTCTAGGCCTTGAATTTTGCTTGGGAAATAAAACATAATGTGTTATGAAAGAATAAACAAGGTCTAGTGCACTATCTGGCACTAGTTGGTGCTAAATAAATATTTGCTGAGGAAATCGATCTCATGCCAGTTACTAAAGGCTGGGAAGGTTAAAGAAGTGTTGGGATACAGAGTGGGGAAAGCGGTTACTTACTCAATGATCAAAATAGGTCTATTTTAAAAGAAAATGAAGATAAAATTGGGAGACTGATCACGAGCCAGTCATGCTTAGCAGTCTTCTCAGATGAAAGAGCAAGAGCCTGGACCCAAAGCAATGGAAAGGGACACCGTGGTTGTAGTCTCTGCTCAGCATCTTTACCTTTCTCCTGGCAACCTTCCATATTTTCTCTGGGCAACCATTCCCTGTCGTACTTTCAATCCAGGTGCTTCCACTTGAATTGGCTGCATACCCATCACAAGATACGAGGCCTGGCGAACCAGAGCACTGAATCCCTCACACGGTTCAGGCCTCTGACCCCTGGAGCCTGCGAGATATAAGTCAATTTGACTAGGCTGCTGAGAGAGAGGAATGTGCTCTTTCCTGATGTTCTTGAATCAAGGCCAACAGAGCACAAAAGAGGGGAAGCAACAGAAGGGTCAGAAACCAGTTCTTTTTGTGCTGTAGGCAATTGAGTTACGTTTTCTGAGACTTGACTCAACAATGTGAAGGGTCTCTGCGTAGTTGGAGCATTTTGAGTGAGAGGGAAGTGAGATAAAAGATAATTCGAGCACGAATGTTTCAAACGAACACAGCGTACACCTTAAGCTTCCACAATGTAAATTATATCTCAGTAAAAGTAACAATTAAGAAAAATTAAAATGTATTGAAAACACACACAAAAAGCTAATAGCTTATAAGAAATTTTTTTAAAAGAAAAAAGATGATTCTGGAGATGTAAACAGGGTCCTTTTAGTCTTATAGGCTTCTATCAAAGAGTTTGGATTTTTTTCTAAAAGCATTGGAAATTAAATGTTTGAAGTAGAAAAGTAACATGATCCCACTTATGTTTATTTTTTACTAATTTTTGCAGTTTTCTTTTTTTAAGTTGTACTTACTGATTTTAGAGAGAAGGGAAAGGAGAGAGAGAGGAAGAGATTTGCTGCCCACTTATTTATGCATCGTTGGTTGATTCTTGTATGTGCCCTGACCAGCAGTCGAACCCGCAGCCTTGGCATATCAGGGCAATGCTCTAAGCCACTGAGCTACCCCACCAGGGCCTACTTTTATTTTTATACTTTTAAAAATCATTTTGGGTCAGCGAAAATGGCTGAGTAAAGACTGAAAATGCTCTCCATAAAGGAGAAAACTGGCAAAACGGTCAAAATGAACATTTTCCAAACTCTGGTAGTTAACCAAAGGCTTACAGCATCTGGGGAGAGTTGACTCCCATAAAACCGTTGCCTCTTGTGACAACAGCAAGCTGCCTGGCATTTAAACTGCCCGAGTCTCACCCTCCCCTCTCCAGCTCCAAGGTAGCTTCCAAACCAGCCAAAATCATGATAAAAACCAGCCTTCTGCCAGCCAGCGAAAGGGACAGAACCAGGCTGGGGTTCCTTCAAAACCTCTTTCCAAGACAGTTGTCATTGTTATGTTACCTGCCTGGTGGTCCCCAGGATGGCCACTTGCACTGCTGTTTTGATTTACCCGACTCAGAGCTCACTCAGTAGGAAAAACCTGGGGCACTCGGTGAAAATAATTAGAGGCAAATTATGATCTTCCCAGTTGCGAGAGGTGCTGGGTAACAGTTGGAGAGAGGGATGGGAGCAGAGGACTGATTCTTCTCTGAGTATTTTTGGTATGATTCTAAGTTTTAGAAACATATTAATGTTTTACGTACTCAAAACAGATGAATGAAAAATAAATAAATAAATAATAATAAATAAATATCCCAGTTAATGGGAGTACCCCACATGAAACAAATTAATCCATACTTTATAAGTTATGTAAATGTCTAACTACTATGTTGTATGCCTGAAACTAATATATGTTGAATGTCAACTGTAATGAAAAATTAAAAAGAATTCAAAAAACGAATCCAGCTGTACGCAAAATGAATAACTTAGTCATACCCAAGGGGTGTGGGTAGAACTCACTTATGTAATTGGAATATAGTGTTTTGATTCTTGAAGGTAAAAACGAAAAGAACCATAAATAAATATTGTACTCCAGTAAGTTTGTTTTTTGACTGTGGTATGGGTTCACAATTCTGAAAAGTAGTTTGTCTTTTAGGATTGTGCAAATAAGTAAAAGATTTTGCGGCTAATGGAAGCCATGCTTGTCAGGAGTTATCAGTGTGAACCATTAGTTCTAATAAACAGAAGATGGAAGATGTGTGCATGTGTGCATACACACAACTGTGTATTTCCTAGCTCTGTCCACTGAGAGAGCCTAGAAGCATCACCTAGCAGCCAAACCTTGGTTTCTAGGATCCAGGGCTTCACGAGGAAATGGCTGATTTCAGGACTGGAGCTGGCTAGAAGGGGCTCACGCTGGCCAATATGAGACAATTTGGTTAACAAAATAGATATAGCACTGTATTATAAATAATGTATTTTAAGAGTTCCTGAATCTATACTGATATGAATGAATGAATGAATGAATGAGTACTTTCTTATAGTAGGATGCCAAGTAATGTAAAAGATATGATGGAACTATAAAATCAAAATTTTGTAAGCACTGTAGAAATAACTGTTTAAAACAAGAATGATAAATACATAATTGCATGGAAACCAAGGTCTTGGCACTAGACTTCTAAGGTGTCATTGCTTCTAAGTCTTCCCAATGGACAAAGCTAGAAAATATATAGATGTATATACGTATATACACATCTTCCATCTCCGTAGTATAATAGGATATTTACATGGTCCTAAAGTATCTCCCTACAATGTTCCTCTCAGCAAGCATCATCGTACTTTTATAAGTTCAACTTTTTAAGATTCCATATATAAGTGAGATAATGAAGTATTTGTCCAGTTTATTTCATTTGGCATAATGTGCTTGGGCTTCATCTATGTTGAAGCGTGAGGCAGAATTTCCTTCCTCTTTTAGGTGGCATAATAGCCCTTTGTATATCTATATCCCATTTTCTTTACCCATTCATCTGTTGATGTGCGTGGGGGCTATTGTAAATAATGGGGCAGGGAACACAGGTGTACAAATACCTCTCTGAGATCCTACTTTATCAACATATTTTAGCAATGACGTAGGAAAAAACAGGAACTTTTTACAACTCTGAAATTAGCTCAAAAGAAAATTATCTCAAAATAAAAGTTCTTAAAAATAGCACTCTAAAATATGAAGAAAGTCTAAAAGGGCAAAACGTGAGTGCAGAGGGAAGAAGAGTAAGTGTTCAGGAGCAGAATGGGAAATAAGAAACGGATAGAAGTGTTTGCCTTGGATAAATATTTTCTACATAGAATTGATAGGATTCGTCGGTAGATTAGAAATGTGGAGAAAGGAAGAATCGAGTTGACTTCCAGAGTTATGGCCTTAGTTCCTGGGTATATTTTTGATCCATTGACTGACTTTGAGAGTGAAGAATGGTTATCAAGGATAAAATTGAGAGTTTAGTTTTGAAATTTTTTCCCTAGTTACAAAGGCCAGTTTTCACTAGGGTAAAGAGCAAGGTAGACGTGCCATCTCAGAAATGTCAATGCCATCTGCCAAATGTTTGTGTATATAAGTTTGTGGTAAGTCTCTGAAACAAATGTAATTGGCTACAACAGATAGTCTCAGTAAAATGTTAACTAGGAATGTATACAAATGGTTGGCAATATCTATATCAGTGCAGAGTGTTCAAAGATAATGAAGTCCAGGGGTCTCGTTTTAGGTGAATGTGTAACAAGGGGCTATCTTAGACAAACCTAAAGCCGAACAAACACATTTCAAAAGTAAATAGTAGGAGTAATGGTCTAATTTATCTGTGGCTATTCCTCATGTGAGAACAGTATTGAAAAATTGAAATGAATCATTTAAATCGCTTCTTCTTTGTGTTCGGGGATCTGAATTTATGAGTCTATGCTCCTAGGCCAAGCCAAGAAGCCAGTCATTTAGACATAAGAATTCTTTATTGACTGTCCATGGAATTCCTAGCGATACATAGCAATATACAGTAATGCCACATCTTGATAGATGGTAATCATGGATTAGACACTTCAGGTCTTTCTTAAAAGAGCTCAGATCTATTATGTCCACCAACTCTGCATCAGAGTGGCTCACAAGCCTGCAAAACTCTATTTTGTGAGAAAAGCCAAGTGCCTAAAAATAAAAAAATGGGGTGGGAGATGTATCCTTCAACTAGGTTATGCTATGTATATTATTTTTTAATGTGTCATTTACTGCTATAATTCTGCTGTATAATAAATCACCCCCCACATAATAAGCATTATTTTAGGCCACTGTGAATCAACTATTTAGGCTAGGTTTGATAGGAACTTTCAAGTCTAAGGTGGATTTCCTCGTATGTCCTGGAATTGGCTAACAACTGGCTTATCTAGGGTGGCTTCAGCGGAGATGGTGGGAAAACTTGCTCTCTTCCTAATTTATCTCATTTAATTAGGTTGGCATCGACATGGTCTCATAGCATGGCAGAAACATGGGCAAGTGTAACTCAGTCATACAAAGGATTAGCAGAAAATGAGCATCTTCTCTCAAGCCACTCTTTGTGACGCATTTGCTAATATCCCATTGGTCAAAGTAAGTAAACTGGCTGAGCCCTGAATCCGGTGGCAGGAGAATATAAAACTACAGGGTCGACTGTGAATACGGGGTGGCTATTAACTGAGGCCATTGCTCAAATCAATCTACCATAGTCCGCACACTGGCCCTGATTATTTATGGACCTTCCACGTACAAAATACACTAAATCCCTTTCAGGACTCCAAATTCTCATCCAGAGATGGCAACAACCTATGAAGTACAGGATTTTATTATCTACATCAGGTTCAGATGCTTCTCCTTGGATGTGGCTCTTCTTGATATGGAGACATGTACTAAAACTGTGAGTAACCTTCCCCGCTCCCACGAGCCAACACAGAATGGTGGGACAGGGACTTGAAAAATATAATAAATTATTTTTTTAAAGAAGACGGAAGCTTTGGGGACATGTAGCAGTCATTGATTTGTTTTCAATTGCTATACAGAAATTATCACACGGTTAGGGGCTTAGAATAATACAAATGAATTATCTTACAGATTCCAGGAATCTAGGTGTAGATCTGGTGAGTCCTCTGCTCAGGGTTTCACCAGGCTAAAGTCAAGGCGTTTGTCTGGGCCGTGATTTCATTTGAGACTCAGGATGCTCTTCCAAGCTCACTGATTGTTGGAAGAATCCAATTCCTTGTGTTTGTGGTGCTGAAGCACTTGCTGTCTTGGTGACTACAGGTTGAGGACAATGTGAGCTCCTAGAGGTTGTTCCTTGCCATGTAGCCCCTACATAGTTGTTTACAACATGGTAGTTCCTCCTATCCGCAGTTTCACTCTCCAGGGTTTCAGTTACCCACGGTCGATCATGGTCTGAAAATATTAAATGGACAATTTCAGAAATAAAGAATTCATAAGTTTTTTAAATGCACAGCATTCTGAGAATCATAATGAAATATTGCGCCATCCTGCTTCCTCCCACCGGGATGTGAATCATCCCTTCATCTATCCACACTGTCTACACTACTAACCTGTTAGCCATCCGGGTTATTAGATTGACTGTAGAGGTATCACAGTGCTTGTGTCAAGTAGTCTTTATTTTACTTAATAATGGCCCCAAATTGACCAAGAGTAGTGATGCTGGCAATTTGGACATGCCAAAGAGAAGCTGTGCAGTGTTTCCTTTGTGAAAAGGTGAGTTCAGTACAGTAAGGTATTTTGGGAGAGAGACCACATTCATATAACCTTTATTACAGTATATTGTTATAACTATTCTATTATTGTTGTTAATATCTTATTGTGCCTGATCTATAAATTAAACTTTATCATAGGTATATATGTTTGGGGAGGGGAAGTACAGCGCTGAGCAAAAGTAGGTTTACAGTTGTTCATATGGAAAATAATACAATAATTAACAAATAATACAAGAATAAACTCTATGTTTTGCACACTCTGATTTTGCCACACCATGAATTTAAGCTCTGGGACACTCGCATGCATAGCTAAAGGGTTCTTTGAGGGAAAGTAATTTTTTGATGGTTGAGCCAATAGGAGATTAAGCCATAATTCGTTATTTCCAGTTTTCAATTTCTCTCTTCAAAAAAATGCCAATTTATTTCCTTTATATGCAACTTAAAAGCTTGTGTTTTTCTTGGTCACCTGTAAGTGCTCTTTGTATAGTAAGGATGATAAGCCTTTTTCTAATTTTGCAAATGCAAGTTGTCACGTGTCTTCTATTTTGACTGATTAGAATCTTCTACATAAAAATGGTCAAGCTCAGCTCCAAATTTCTTAGCCATTTTGATGACTCTCTTTCCCTCCCCCCGCGATGCGCCCGTGGCCCCTGGGAAAGGAGAGAGGAAGGGCTGGGAATGCGGGTCAGAGGAGCGTCAGAGCACATGGAACAGAAGGGCCGCCCGGCTGTTGGGGAGCCCAGAGCAAAGATCGCCCACCCCGAGGAGTCCTGCCTCGGGGGGAAAGCTGGTGGGTGGCCCCCACTATGCTCTTTGTTGGCTGGGAGCAGCCCAGGAGACTGACGCCTCGGCCTGAGCAGGGAGGTCCCTGTAAAGGTGCAGACCTGCAGCGGGTCTGCTTTAACGTCTTTACGTAGGGTTCTCCCTCGCTCTCTTTTTTAAATATGTTTTTACTGATTTCAGAGAAAAGAAGAAGAGGGAGAGAATCATCGATTGGCTGCCTCCTGCACGCCCCCTCCTGGGGAGGGAGCCCCAAACCCAGGCATGTGCCCCGACTGGGAATCGAACCATGACCTCCTGGTTCATGGGTCGGTGCTCAACCACTGAGCCACACCAGCTGGGTATGTCAGGATCTCTTGAGGGGTCATGCGAACAGGGCTTCTCCACAGCCATCACAGTTCACCCCTGCTGTCGTGTACAAACCCACTTCAACACATTTTCAGGGAATTTGTCCTCCGTGATTTCCATGGGCCACTTTCTCTGTAAGTTTTAAAAAGAGAGGTTCATGGGACAAACTCTGGTGCCTAGCTCTGCAGTTAGTTCCATTACGTTGGGCCACAACTGATGCTCAGATCTCCCTCCTCCGCTGTGAATTCTGCGTCCCCTTTGCCCTTAGCTATGCAGCCTCGCCTGGAGTTGGGACCCAGATTCTCCCTCCAGGGGGGTGTGAGCCCTTGGTCATCACACTCTTCTTCAGCTGGGGTTGGTGCTCGTGTGTTCACAGGTACCACAGGGCAAGGGAGTGCCGAGCAGGGCCAAGCGCACCGCTCAGTCCACACACACCTTCTCATCTGCATGAGTAGAAGCAGCTCCACCTCCCACTGCTGACCAGGACCATCACCCCTTTCCAAATGCACCCCCTCCTATGTGCTGGTTCTCACAGTGGGGTTTTTGAAGGGACATCTGAGCAGCACACTTCCCTAGCCACCACAAAGGCTAACAAGAAAAGTATTTGTACTCAATTATGACAAAGAAACCCAGAAATTCCCACTTAAATTCATGTGCTACATCAAAAGACCAGAAGAAAAAACTGAGGATAAAGTTTTATGAGAATTGATAATATAATAAACAGAATTGTAAGGAAGGAAAGTAAGAAAAAACACAATCTGGTTTTTATCTAATTGCTGATACAGAAATAATAGCTTGCTTAGACATATGTTGAAAAGAGAAAGCAAAATGCATACAATTATAATACTCATTTATTTTAAAAAAGGTATTTCTCTTGGTCAAGAGAAATGCCATAAATTATAAGGCAAATTGAAAAAAAAATCTTAAAAACCAATAAACCTACTCTTAATATTCTTATATAAAAACTCATAATTTTATTTAATTTATAAAACACACACAAGATTTTCTCCAACTTACGGCTGGTTTATAGTTTATGATTCCATATAGCACATAACTTCATGCCCTTACCTTGGGCTATATACATAAATAGTTTAACTTGGAGGGTGCATTAGGGAGCAACACTGCTCAAAGCTGGCCGTTCCATAGCAACCTTATTTTCTCTTTTTTCCTTTCATTTTTTTTAACGTGCCAGGGTGGGTGTTTGGTTACACCTTCCTTAAACATTTTGTAGAATAAAATGATTGAGTCTGTGCTACATGGAGTAGAAATCTGGGCCATCAATGGCCCATCTGTCTGTGATTAAGAGCAAATTCCAAGTCTTTTCCTGCGCAGCGCCTTGGCCAGGTCTTTTCTACCCCACGGCTCCTCGTGGTGTGGCAGGCGGCGCGGCGGGGCCTCTGGTTTCCAACGTGCCAAGAAAATGTTTCCCCTGCCTGTAGGTCCCCTGTCAGTTAATGTTTCGATTTGCATACTCAGTCATCCAGAGAATAGCTGAACTCACACACATCACCAGAGTGCTTTTACACTTTCAGGTTGAGTCTGCCAACTGTAATATTTACGGTTACCACTTCCATCCTCTTTGATATTATTTTGTTTATGACTATTTAGTGTGGTGATTTATTTTTCCCTTTTCTCACAGATTTAAACCTTTATTCCCTTTTTCCACCATTCCAGTGGTTATCTTTATTTCATCCCTCAGAGTTCTAATTCTAATACTATCAGAGAGGGGGCATGCAAAAGGAGCAGGCACGTTATTGGAACAAAAATTAAAATTGCCCATCACTTCCCGCATGAAGCATGTGTACGCTTCATTTTTGGCGAGGTACTAGCCTTGAAAATGCCATTGGAGTTATAAGGGGAGATAGAAAGAAGACACCAGAGGGCTGGTAAGCCTCTCTCTCAACATTCTGGTCATCTTTAAAATACCAGGGGAGATATGTGGCGATAGCAGAAATAGGAATGTACACTGGCGCCAGCCCCTGTCCTGTAGCTTTCTCTCTCAAGGTCATCTTCCTTCATTATTTCTTTTTATGTATTGAGTTTTGAGCAGGGAATAGATTTAGATGACTCAAAAACCAAAAAAATATTAAAGGAAGGTAGTGAAAAGTTTTATTTTCTTCCACGGTCCTTCATCAGCTTAATTTTCATGATCACTTCTTCCCCACGACAGGTAGCCACTGTTACTAGCTTTTTAATGTAGTCTTACAAAGTTCCTTTATACAGTATAAGGAAATAAGAATATATGTTCTTATTTCCCCTCTCAACATAAAATACACCATGCTATCCAGGTTTCTGTACATTTTTAAAAATTGTTATTTTATTTTTATTAATCTTCACCCGAGGATATTTTTTTTCCATTGCTTTTCAGAGAGAGTGTGGAAGGGGGGCGGAGAGAGAAAGAAACATCGATGTAAGAGACACATCAACTGCTTGCCTCTTGCATGTGCCCTCGCCGTGGACAGGGAGTGAACCCACACCCGGGTACGTGCCCTTGACCAGGAATCGAACCGGTGACCCTTCGGTGCACAGGCCAGTGCTCCAACCACTGAACCACACCAGCCAGGGCTGTACATTTTTTTTTCAACTTAACAATATTCCTTGGAGAACTTCCCCTAGCAGTGTGTAGTTTTCCCATTCTTTGTTACCATTTCATAGTGTTATGTGGCATGAGGTCCACATCATCAATGCACCATTCTTTTCTTGGTTTCTGTATTGATCCATCAATTCCTTATTAATAAGGACATCCACCATTCCCTTATTAATTAGTAACAACCAGTTACTATTACAAATACTACTACAATGAATAGCATTATTTATATGTCATTTTCTACCAATATGAGTATATCTGTAAATTCCCAGATGTGAGACTACTGAGTATACGCACATAGGATATACACACTTTTTAAAAAGATATATGTTTTTATTGATTTCAGAGAGAGGAAGGGAGAGGGAGAGAGAGAGAGAAACATCAGCGATGAGAGAGTCATTGATCGGCTGCCTCCTGCACGCCCCCGACTGAGGGTCAAGCCCAAAACCCGGGCATGTGCCCTGGCTGGGAATCGAACCGCGATCTCCTGGATCCTAGGTCGATGCTCAACCGCTGAGCCACGCCCGGCCGGGCAATGCATTTTTAATTTTGATATTTATAGCAAGATCGCGCTCCTCAGGAACTCTAGCAGTGTCTGCTTCCAACCAGCAGCGCACCAGTGCTTGTGTCCTGCAGCCCCACAACCCCGACATGTTATGAGCCTGCTTCTTGCCGTGTACTTCAAAGGAATTAATATTTTCATTTCTGCGAGCGGTTTGCTTACACTGCTTGCCCATTTATCTATTGTTTGCTCTTTTCTTATCAACTTAGAGGAATTCTTTACGTGTTTGGGAGATTAGCCCCTTGTCTGTGATATGAGATATACAAACAGCTTTCTTAGTCTGTCTTTTGCTTTGCTTACGGTGCTTTTGCTTTGTAGATTTAAAAAATATATATATAGTGTTGGGCAAAAGTAGGTTTACAGTTGTGAATATGTGAAACAGAGTTTATTCCTGTATTATTATTAATTATTGTATTATTTTTTCCTTCGAACAACTGTAAACCTACTTTTGCCCCACCCATTATTCTCTCCTCAGAGAGGCCTTTCTGGCCTTTGCACTGAGGAGGCCTCTTTAACATTGCCTTCTTTTAGGGTTCACGGAAAAGGGGGGAAGGAGGGAAGTAGTAGAATCTATCTTGAGTGGTCTATGCGGACCCCCTCCAGGTTCCACGTTCCTTCTGGCCGCTCTCCTCCCGCCAAGGCCACTGCTCGCTGCCGTGGGTCACGGGCTGGGTCAGGGCTAGTCTCCTAAAGGCAGCACTGCTGCTTCCCCCGAGGCTTGTGTGTAGGGCTGGGGGGGGCATGGGGCAGCCCTTCCTCTCCTTCCAGGCACCATCGTATCAGGTTGTTTCTGAAGGGCTAGGAAAGCTACAGCCACAGGCAACAGGCATTGCCCTGAGCCCCCCAGCACCCTCCAGGGACAACGGGGCACCGAGGCTACATTCGAGTGGGGGCTGCATCTGGTTCCTGGCCCGAGAGGAAGCCCCCTGTCCAGGCCACGTGCCCTCAGGGCAATAGCGTGATGATGCTGCAGTAAGAAGCAAGTAGCCGCCGAAGGGGCCACTGCCCTGTCCCGAGGGCAAATGTGTAGCCGCATCCCGAGTCTGTGGCCTGGCAGGTGGCCCTCAGGGCCGTAAGCTCCAAGGTGGAAAAGTTGGCCACTAGGGAAGGAAACAGCTACCACCAGACCGGTAACCTTAAAAACGAGGGTAGGGAGGAGCGCTGGCTGGGAAGAGAGGCGACAGCTCGCTGGGCACAGGAGGGGGAGGACCCGCAGCCTTGTCTTTAGGAAGAGCTGTGGGAACCGGGAGCGTCTGCCGCCCCGGGGACGCTGTGGCTGAGGACAGTCAGGCCACCACTGTGCCTCCTTCCAAACGGTGTGACCCCGCAGGGCCGGTGGGATGCGGCCGGGTAAGGTCGTCGGAAGCGGGGGAGAGGGAAAGGGGCCCGAGGAGGGGCTGATGCGAGCAGTGACCCAAGTGCCCCTCCCTGTGCCGTGGCAGCTCCGGCTCTTTATCAGCCCAGCGTCCGGGAGACAGGAGAGAGCTGTCCGGGCGAAGCCCAGCGTGCCCGTAAAAGCCCAGCAGGGAGCTGTCCTTGAGCGGCCCAGAAAGAGGCCATTGTGCAGCGGAATCGGCACTCTCAGAGCTGACACGTCGGTGAGCCTCATGAAAGGGCTTTTATGAGCGCCCTCGGCGCTGACCCGCGGCTCGGGCCGGGAGCCTAGGGCGTCAGGCAGGTAAATGCACAGGCGAGCTTTGCCGGGTGCTTTGCTAGCCTGGCGTAACCCCGGGGTGCATTTTAAAGGATCTGAGGAAACGATGACAAGCAAGCAGCGGATCCTTAGGGCTCCTTTATAAATAGGCAGCCAACCCCCCAGCTGACAGACGGGGGTAGCTGGGAGCTCGGCGCTGCAGGACCACACGGGGCGGCCAGGACTCCAGGGCTGTGGGGGGAAATGGTCTTAATAGGACATGGAACTAGTGTAGGAGTGAGATCTTGGGGGGAAGCTGGAGAGTCCCATAATCAGTCGTTTCTGAGGGAAGGCTCTAGAACTTGGCCAAGATGCTCTCGAGCCATAAAAAAAATTGCATATGCACTCTTACACAGACAGATGGGCCATTTAAGTTCCAAATTTCTGCTCAGTGTAACCGAGCCTCTTAATTAATATTAGTCTGGAAGCTGTGGAAGGCAGGCATAACTAAACATAGGGGCCAGTAAAAAATCTCCTCCCCCAGCTCCTGAAAAGCATCCTTAGAAAGCTCAGCTCTGAGTACAGTGATTTCCTGATGTTCTTCCAAGTTCAATTATTTGGGTAATGAACGTCAAGGTACCTGAATGAAGTGACTTTCTGTATAGAATTAATTGGATACTAACTGAAATTTGGAAAATATCTTGGTTTTTCTAAACTCTTAAGAGCTCTATATATACTCAGAATATTAAATTTTTGTCAAATACTCATGCTCTATAATTTTCCAGCTTGTATATTTTCGATTTATATCTTTTGGCATATTGGTTTTAAATTTTTATGCAATGGAATGTAGCAATTCTGGTTTTACCTTTTGTTTTATCCCTAATGAGTCTTTCCTCATTTTGAGACAGTCACATATATTTTCTACTTTGTATTTTACAACTTTAAACCCATTAATCATGTTAAATGTCTTTTGGTATGTAGAGTAAGAACAGGAATTTACTGCTCCCCCCACTGTTAAGCAAATGTCTCAGGACAAAAGAATATTTCTACCTTTCCCTAGTATTGTGAAATCAAATTATTACCGTATTTTAATATCTTCTGAATTAAAATGTTTCTGTTTCCTATTCCATCCATTAATCTATATATTCTTGCATCTATTATACCACACTGATAAAACTGTAACTTAGTAATGTCTCTACATATCTAATTGCACAAGTCCAGCTCGTCCCATTACTCTATTTAAATTGTTTCTTGGATAGTCTTGCCCATGTATTACTTCCTTATAGTTTCCATTTTAAATTTTGTAGTCTCTGAGAAAGTGCACCAAGCACCGGGCCCCTCAGATTTCAACAAAATGTTTTTCCACCACTTTCTCTCTCCCAAATGAGTGTCTTGATGTGGGAATGACATGGAAGGAGGCAAGGAAAGGGAAAGATGGGTTCTTAGCTCTAGCCTGCTCTCAAAACCAGTGAAGCTATCACTATTTTACTCCTGAATTACCCAGGAGAGAAACATCTTGCCACTCAACCCATCTAGTGTCACAGAGAAGACTCTATTTCTTTTATCAGCAGGACTGTGACCCTATAAATTGTCAAACAAAACAAAAAAACAGACTGGCCTACTTATGAAAAAAGCCATAGTCAAAAATCAAGTACTTACTGTGATTAGATAGAAAGTAGAACAAAAGGGCTATTTTTAAAAAAAATATGTTTTTATTAATTTCAGAGAGAGGAAGGGAGAGAGAGAAAGATAGAAACATCAAAGATGAGAGAGTCATTGATCAGCTGCCTCCTACACGGCCCCTACTGGGGATCGGGCCCCCAACCCGGGCTTGTGCCCTGATCGGGAATCCAACCTGGTTTGTGGGTTGATGCTCAACCATTGAGCCCTGCTGGCCAGGCGGGCTAAATTTTTTTTTTTAAAGTTCTAGATATAGAATCAAACTTTGTTTTTATTGTACGATGTCATAAGCCTTTAATACAATATAAACATTTATACTATTGGAGATAATTATATTTGAAAATGAAAAAATCAAGGAAAAATAAATTTAGTTATGACAATTTTTCTTGGTTTATCTTAAATTTACAATAAGAATCTTGATACCATTTTTTTTTTTCTAAGATGTAAAATGTCAGATTTTTCATTGTGATGTTCAGTACATTTGTCTTTGAATCCTTTAAAGACAAAGGTATTTGATTTTATTGTTTCAGAGTCCCCCAAATTCTTCATAATTGTTACCTTTGAACATGGATAGAATACCTCAGTAATAGCTTTTCTATTTTAAGGCAACTACTCCTAATGTCTGTGTAGAACTCAGGTATTCTAATTTTGTCATTCAGGCTCTGGTACTATTATCTGTGTTAGTTATGTAACTGCCACTTGAGTCTCCTCATTTTTATTATCACTATTAATATGAAAAAGTAAAACAAACAGCGTGAATTTCTTGGTAAGATTTAAAACCAGGAAACCTTTTCTAGAATTCAGTTTTCGACCCCACAATTTTGGGAACGTAGTTGACATCACTTTCTTCTCTGGAAGCCATTTTTTCACACGAGAAAATGAACCAGAATACACTTTGCCAAATAAATTTCCCCAAATGGCAATTATCCTAAGGATGAAGAACACATTAAGTGGTATATTTAGGCAGTCATTTTCAATGTGTTGGCCCATAAATATTCAAACTGGTAAGATGGGGTGAATTTCTAGTCAAAATCGGCTGTCTTGATTTCAGCCTTTGCAATTAGGCCAACAAGGTCATTTTCCCTTGGGTGATGAAAGAATTCAGTTTCTCTCAATAGTTCCAAAAAATCTCTAGGTGCAATGCCACTTCAGCTCCTATCACACAGCAGGTTTCCAGGCGGCACACCTAAATCAAGCAAAACACTGACCTGGCCGTAAACACATTCAGTTTGTATCAACGACTATATGCAGAATGTTCTATTTTTAAGATTTTAGCATAAAGTCATTCCCAGGAAATGAGATGAGTAGACTTAAGTTCCTTGTTCTTGTGAAAAATCACTTAATTTTAGTTTCATTTTGTAAGTCTGGGGATCATCACAATAGCACTTTCTGTTATACCTACTAGTTATTAACTTTATTAATATTAGCTTATATCAAACTTTAAGACTTTCTCAATCCAATCAATCAATCCAATCAATAATGAACCTGACATAGGCATTTCTGAGTCACATGGTTACATTAGAATTCTAAAAGCACAAATACATTTAAATAACTGGGTGTTATTGTTGATATCTGGGCTCCCACAAGTGTTACTTTTCATAAACTTTTTCCATAAGTTCTCAGCCATATCTCCATGTTTTCTGAGTTAGCCTTCTATTTTTCAAAAGCATATTTCTTTTTGGCATGTAATTGCTGCTACTACATTCAATGGATATGCTTTTAAAACTTACCATCTGTTAAATGTTTTTATGCATTTTTTTCACTTAATATATGACTTTCACAGCATTATGATTTTAAAAATTTCATTTAAATTCAAGTCCTGTTGAAATTTTAGGCTTTCATTTAATTCATTAATATGATTTTACATATACTGGCACTCACATATACATTTCTATGTACTTACTGGCAAATATTGTGTGTTTATTCCACAATGTTATTTTAAAGTAGTATTTCTTGACTTAGTCACACTTTGCCTGTTGAACACAGATGTGTATTTTTGACTTCCACTAAAAGCACAATCTTTATTTATTTAGATTTTTAAATCCTCACCCAAGGATATTTTTCCCATTGCTTTTCAGAGAGAGTGGGAGGGAGGGAGAGAAACATCGATGTGAGAGACACATTGATTGGCTGCCTCCCACATGCGCCCCTATCAGGCCGGGGATCAAGCCTGAAACAGGAGCCTGTGCCCTTGACTGGAATTGAACCCGAGACCCTTCCATCTGAGGGCCAACACTCTAACCCCTGAGCCAAACCAACTAGGGCTCTTTCTTTTAATATACATGGTTTTCTTGGTTTATATTTTCATTTTCCTACTTTTGATGGTGATATGAGTCAAAGAAAGAATTCTCTGCAATAAGAGAAGTAATAGTGTAAATGCAATGACGCTTTCTTGCAAAGAACAATAAGTGATGATAGGACCCACAGTGAGTGAAAGACTTAGGCTCTACCTGGCATGGCTGGGGCTCAGCTCTGCGGGTAGTGGCCATCCAGGAGGAAAGACCCTCACTCTGCTCAAGAGCCGTTATTTACCTGGCTACATAAGTAGGTTAAATCTTTTGGTAACTTTATGCAAATCAACATCCTAAACACCAAATAAAGTATGTCTTTAGCCTATTGTCCAAATGGCTAAGGAAAAGAAAAAGTATTTTCCCAAATGCCTCGTCATTTGCAGGGCTGCCAGGCTGCCTCAAATATAGTCGGCCTTTGACACCGTTTTCTGCAGCATTCACTCGTTCATTCATTCCCAGCAAATAACTGAGAGGCATTGTTTTAGAAGCTGGGGATACCATACTAAATAAAACAGAAAAGTCCCTGTCCTTAGAAAGATTACATTCTAATGGAGGGCAGGTGAAAAACAAGAATAAAAAATAGCTAAGTAAAAGGTATGTCAGAACTATGGAGAAAAAGCAACACTCCAGGAAAGAGCAGGTAGTGTTTTGGAACAGGGTGATCACACTGGAGCTGATGCGAAGTGGTTGAATTATTGAATTACAGATTTATTTTGATGATGAAGCTGACAAGATCTACTAAAATGTAAGTAAGATGTTGAGTATAAGAAAAATAAGAGTCACATTTTTAAAATCTGAGTAACTTGCAGGAATAGAATTGCCAAAACCTAGCAGAGATTGTGGGTGTGCTTGGTTCTGGCCAGTAGGGAGAAAGCTTAGTTTTGGTTTCGACGTGTTCAATGTGAGCTGCCTGTTAGATATTCAAGTGGAGATGTGAAGTAGGCAGGTGGTTACCTGAGCGTGAATTTCAAGGGAAGGGGTTCAGACTGAAGGTACACATTTGGTCGACATGCGCATCAAGCCATGTGGTATCACCTGAGGCGTGAGTACAGATACGGTCTGAGGCTGAGCTTTGGGGAATTGCAGGTGAGAGGTTGCGGGTGCGCAAGAAAAAGACCCAGGAAATGAGATGTTGAAGAAATGGCTACTGAGGTAGGGAGAAAACTGGGAACGGTGATGTCTGGAAGGAGAGCGGAGGGTGGTTGAAAAGGGAGGCAGAACATCAACGTGTCAATGCTGCTCATAGGTCAGGCAGGTGAAGACCGAGAACTGGTCGTTGGGTTCAGCAATGTGGAGGTGCTGGCTGATCTGGACAGGCGCAGTTCAGGTCTCTAGAAGAAGATAAATAAGGCAGAAGTTTTGGAAAGGCAAGAGGTAGAGAGGAGTTCTGTTTTTAAGATGGGAGAAATAAAGCCAGAACTTCTGAGCTGATCACGGCCAGGCCTCTCTCTACCTGCTCTGAGGACAGCACTTCACCAGACCCATAAGCAACGCCATTTCCACCCTGGGGCAGCAATCTTACTGGAGGAACAGAAAAAATAACAGAATAGTGAGGCCAGGTAATTAACGCTAGAATGGTTTAAAAGGAGAGGATTATTAAAAGTATTGGTTTCACAGAGAAGGTGGAGTTTAAATTCTACTTAAAAAAGTCAGTTGGGTTTAGGTAGATGAAAAGAATGGGCAGAAAGGGAAAGGACAGTGTGACATTCGAGGAGCATCAAGATTGGCTTGGCTGGAACTCAGAGTAAAGAGAGATGGATGGTAAAAGTGGAGAGCATTTCCCTCAGCTCAGTGCTGCCTTTATTATCTTGGCAATGAAGGTTAACAGAGTCAAATTATTCATCTATGGTAGCTCTAGAATTAAAAATTAAAATCTTGTTAATAGTTTTGTGATTATTTTTAGCACTTTTCATTAGAAAATTCTCTCAAATGTCTTCTAAATAAGGACCACTAGGTATTCGTGAAGTTAAAGCTAATACAACTAGCTGAGTTTTAAAATATTATAATTACTTTTAAGCATAAAAAGGCCGCCCTACACATGACAGAAACACTTCTAAGTAACCACAAATTTCCTCTTAAATGTTGATTGTATCCCATCTTTATGCTCTGGAATGCTATTTTATAAATAAGATATGATTTTAATTATTTTTAATTAATTTATTAGATATTGTATAGCTCACAATATTCCCGACTCTATTTTTGGAAAATAGTCTCTTTTTATACTACTTTATGGATGTAACTTTCAAGGAAGTTTTATATTTCTAATTCACATAAGACATTAGAAGAGATTCATGAAAGACTGATATAAAGATGTTTTTCAATGAGTATCTTAAAAAGTTTTCATCAATCCTCAAAATCACCCTAAATATTACCAAACTAATATTAAGAATTTTTAAAATAGTTGTCAAGATCAATTCTGCAGGTAACCAACCAAGTGTTTTTTTCAACAAAGGAAGCTCTTAGGCTGAGCCATGTGAACCTGCCAAAATTTCTATCATGTGTACGTAAAACATGTTAGTTTTCCCAAGGTTTCCTAAATTGGTAAAAGTTCAAAACTAAAGGGGGAGGGAAGATCTAAAAGAGTGTGTGCCATTCTCCTAGAAATTGCACATTCTTTGACAAATTGGCTTTTATTAAGTGTCTATTACATAAAGGTTCTGCCTTAATGGTCTACAATCTAGTAAAGAAATGAATATAAACAGATATACTTATCATTAGAGTCAATTTTACCAAGCTTAAAAAGCTTCCTATGCTAACATTTGAAATAATTATTTTACACCAGAACCTAAAGCAAATAACAGGATATAGCTTGTAGGTACAGTGAATGGTTTTAGGTGAAGCCTCTGAAATTTTAATGCTATGTTGGCTACCCATAAAAAGGGGAAGGCTTGGCAAAGGAAACAGGGAGGACTGGGGTAGATCTGAGGCAGGCAAGTACCTTCTGGGGCCAATGGTAGATTTCTCAATGTGATTTATATTACAGAAAATCTGAGTTTAGAAAGCCTCTGTGGTTTTATCTCAATTTTAGCATATCTAAATATTCTGTTAAACATCTTTTTCTGAAGAATGGTATGACTGAGGAATACACCTGAGTCAATGCAGAAAAAATATTAAAACATACACCATATATAGATGCTATCATTGTGGCAACTTTTACCATAATAACCTCTTATCCATAAAAACTCATGTAGGAAATCAAATATAACTAGAATGTGTTTTAATTACAAATGCATGTTTTAACTATTTTATATAACTATATATAAAATAAAACAGTGGGGCATATTAAATAAGAGCATGTGATGAAGAAATAGGGTTTACCAGTTAAGTTTTAGGCTTGAGTTCCAAAAGGAGAGAAAACATATTCATGTAGGTATCACTGTTGGAGACATAAATGCTTCTAAAACCCAGAAATACTGGTCATCTTTCTTTTTCAATTGTTTCATCAGGAAGAATCTTTTTCAGGTGATAAAACTTACAAGCTAAATTAAAATGCACTCTACTCATTGGCAAGCCACACCAGCAAGAATAATGTGATCACAGTGCTTGGAAGTTTTTGATTTATAACTATACTATTCTCTACTTAGAAGGCTGCAGTCTAGGAGGCAGAGCAATGAATCATTACAATTGTCTATCTGGGAAATGTCAAAAGATTAAGTAAGGGCAGAAGAAGAGAGAAAAGGAAAGAACACACATTTCTGTCTAAGAAATAGTCCTCAATTAATGAGAAGATATCACTAGCACATAAATCCAGTGCTAAAGAAATAATAGTTAAAATTTAAAAATCTTCAAGTAAGACTACTAATAAATCATAATGCTTAAACTTGCTGGGTAGGAAGGCAGGTTATTCTCCAAAGCTCAGATAACTAAATTATTCCTTTTTCTGGGATCACACTGATCTACACTGAGTTTGAAAAAGCAAATTTAAGTTGAAGAAATGAATTAGACATTGAAACCAATCATTAATGGATCAGCTTTTTAAAAAAAGAACACATATAGTTTAATTGATACTTTGCCAATACAAAAATAAGCATCCACAGAATGTTTATTTACTGTTTAAATTATTCCATATTTTCATACATGATGAACAGAAAATATATTTTACCCCACACATAGTAAGAGCAAACAAGTGCAATCTTTCAAACATTAAGTCGTAATAAAATCTGTACAACACATAAATAAATTTATACCTCTAACAGCTGTAACACCACCAAACCAAACCAAATAAAAAACATATATTGTCCAATGTCACCGGTTTACTTAAAAGATGGTCGTACATCTTAATCATAACAACTTGAATCTTTACTAGACTGCACAAGTTTAGATTGATAAATATTTTTTAAAAATAGGGGGGCATAATAAGAAATAACAAAATGGTTATAAAGAGCTTTCCAAACATTGGAAATAATATACAAAATTAGTCAGGGGACAACATATTAAATGGATCCACAGGGTAACTGGTATTACACTGGTATAGCTTAAGGAAAGGAAACAGGTGATGCTTGAATTGGAAAGAAAATTTGGCTTTTTTATTAAAAAACAAAAAAAAAAGGAGCATCAACAGTGACAAAACCCTGTCATGGAGCCTAGAACAACTCTGTGAGACAAAGGGTACAAAGACTTAGGGTTGTATACCTGAAAATCACAGTTAGAAAAAAAAAAATGTCAGGAGACGTAACAACAGAACAAGAGCACATAAATTAAACGCATACTGTTTATCACTCCACATCATTGCACATATGGTAAGAAAACAATACTGCAGTCACTCTTGAGTGAGAAAGTATTCAATGAAATAGGAATTTCCATGATGAATATAGGTGTAGACAATCTTATTACCACAAATTTAGTAAATATCAAAACAGTGTGACACTAAGCTAATTAAATCATCTGGTTTTTTTACTGGAAAGGTAATTGTTTCCCTGCCTTCACATGTTAACTTAAAATCACTTATAAATGGAAATATAGATCCATAGAAAAGACTTTTCACATGCAGTCCTATACAATGCACTTGGCGTCAGTATTTCACATCGGATATGTACATTTCTAGTATATACAACCAGACATGTTCAACAGATATCACTGAGCTGTCCTCTTACCACACAAGTTTTATTTACATATACAATTATATCTCAAGATAGATGCTTTTCCCTTCTAAGAAGACACAAAGTTAGCTTGAAGAGTTAAAGTTTTTTAGAATTTTAGGAACTTAATGTCTTGATTTATCTTGAATGGATGTTAAAATGAGGAGTCCACAAAAAAATGCAGCTATACATGCCAACCTTTTCAACAGAGATGAGTTATCTTTAGGAATAATGATCTGTGCAAGATCATTAGTGATTTGAGAAATTTCATGTGCCACACAGACAAATATGAAAGTGCTGACAATGATGTTGAGCATAGGGTTTCCAGGTATGAGTACCAAGATGCCCCTTGTGTCCGCTGCCAGCCATATGTGATATTGGCAGATAAAAAGCTAGGAGGAAAGATATTTAAAGTTAGAGATGTACAGAAGGCCCATGAATATATAACAGTTTTTCCTAATTTAAACATTTGATAGCATAATTATGTTAGCAGGCTTTTCTGAAGCCATTTAATTCTGTTTCACTGCTGGACTGAAAAGTCTATTGCAGTCTGCTCTCCAGAACGATGACTTGCTGAGACACTCCTTCAAAGTCCTCAAGAAACGAACCACAGAAGCCCTCTAACTTTATGAAATTTCTTTGCATGACAGAGAAGACAGTTGACAGAATGATATCTAGACCCCCGTATTCAGATCTCAAACAAAGAAAGACTGTGTATGTGTGTTTACTTAGCTATAAACCTATGTGTACACCCATGTGTGTACTATGCATGACCACATATGTATATATTTGTGAATATATTTATGTATGTATGAAGTTTGGTGGGAAATGGCATGGTGTTTAAGATGTCCTCATGTTTGCTATGTGTGGCCAAATAAATGTTCTGAACTACATTTTCACATGCTTCTGAAATGTACTTCAAGTTCTGTGAGTATATATACTGCAGGCACAACTACTTCTTTTGACTGTGATTGCAGATGTGTTTTTGCTCATCACATTGCTTCAGAATATCAGAGTGGAAATATACCTGAGCCGCTTTGACAAATATGAGCTCTAGGACATTTCTGTATTTTTAACAGAAATACTAAATAGTAAATTAATTAAATTAAAGTTGATAAAACCTCTCATGCTTTAAATATTGAGGGGCTGGCAAAAGGAATATTCTTTAGTCCACTGAATGACTTAGTAAGTCATTCGTGATCAAGAATTTTAAATTCTATGTAATCTAAATTCTAAAAAATAATAGAACATTTATTCAAGAACTTATAAGGGAAGTTTATTTCCCTATTTTAAAAGACAACTTAGTAAATCTTATACTCAAAAACGTATCTTTTAAATAAATCATATGCCCTAAAATTTATCTTTTATGATTACAATATGAATTCTATTTCAAAATATTGTATTTCAAATAAAGCCCAGAACACTCAGAATATATTTCAAAATCTACTTTAAACTGATTTTGTAAATAATTTCATATCAGGTATTACACACAAAATGTAATGCGTTTTAAAATTTTCTCAACATTTCCAGTCATAAAGGTATATTTTATTATGATAAGCATTACAACCTAAATTCCAGTAATATCATGTTTAATAATGGAAATGAACAAATTGAAATCCCCTCAGCCTGATTTCATTTATATCTATTTATAAATGTCATTATATCTGTCACTTTTTCTCTCCTGATCTTAGCATCTTGGTTGTGCTTGAAAGTCATCTATGTCTATTCATTTAAATAAAGCTTTAAAAAATTCTACAATATGTTACTGCTTTTGAAAGTATTGAGCTTTTTTCCCTATAATTCCATAAATAACACAGCTTTGATTTAAAAAATATGTCAGGTGCCCTGGCCGGGTGGGAGTGTAGTCCCATGCACCAAAAAGGTTGTGGGTTCGATTCTAGGTCAGGATACATACCTAAGATTCAGGTTTGATTCTGTAAGGGTGTGTGCGAGAGGCAACCGATCAATGTTTCTCTCTCACATCGGTGTTTCTCCCTCCCTCTCTATCTCTCCATTCCTCTCTCTAAAAATCAGTAAAAACATAACCGCAGGTGAGAATTTAAAAAAATATATTAAAAGAAAATGTCAGGTTTTCACATACACACAAGCATATATATAACCCTTGACTGTGTAAGATAGAGCAAAATATTAATGTACCAACCTCTAATGAAATTTTTCCAAACCAAGCAAAAAATGAACTATAAACAGAACGGGCATATCCAGGAATATTCCTTATTAGGATAAAGGCTAAAATCTGAAGGAAAAAAACACAAAGGTACATATTAATAATATGTTTATTAATATCATTTTTGCTTTCCTCCAAGTCATAACTTTATTCTTTATATTCTTAAACTTGATACGCACAAAATGTTTTTTTCAATAAAGTATTAGCAAATTATGTTTGTTCTAGATTTTATACAAACTGGATTTCTCAAACATGGTCTGTATATTGCATAGCAGTGCAGATATTAGGTAGTACATGGCTGAATAGTTTTATGTTTATTGGAATATGAACCCACTTTGAGGCCCTTTGTGTAGAAAGAGGTTGTATCATATGTATGTGGCAAAATTTCTAAAACCTCATGATATAGTTTTGCTTCTTCCACAAAGATCCTCTAGAAATTCTTCCCTGCTTCTCTTTGCTGGGCTACTCATTTTTCAGGCCTCAGCTTAGACATTGCTTTCTCCAAGAACCTTGCTGTGATATCAAGATGGGTTAGGAAAAGTCCCGTGTTTCCAAAGCACCCTGTTCTTAATCATCACCATAGTAATCACAATGTACTATTACCTGCAACCAGAGGTGTCTCTGCAAAAATGTAAATGTGACCACATACTTCTCTGGTCCTCCTGGGCGTTCTGAGCTCCAGCCCCAATGGCCTTCCAGAATAAGTTCCTTGAATGTGTTATATGCTCCTTTCCCCCACAGGCCTAAGTTCTTGCTGCCTGCTGTGCCTTCATCCCTCCAAATCAGCTTAGTTTTCTCAGGGAAATCATCCCTGGCCTTCACTCCAACTCCAACTAGGTGATATCCCCTCATGATGGTATCTTATTGCATCACATACTTCTATTTGTAATTATATGATTATTATCTCTAACAGAAGAATGTAGGCTCAATAAGGGTAAACGTATATTATCACTGTATCCTTCAGCATAATATCTAGCACAGACTAGGCATCACATATTTGTTACATGTATAAAAAATTGTCAAAAGCAAATATGAAAAACACACTTAACATTTTGTAAAGCCTATTAAATGACAAATACTGATCATTTCCATACATTTAATGTAATGACCCTTTAAAGGAGATTTTAATATCCCTGTTCAACAGAGGAAAGTAGGGCTTGGAGTGATTAAATAATACACCTACACTTTAAAGAGTATGATCTCAAATTTCTGTGCTGCTACAGACTGTGTTCTTACCAAGAATTAAGAAACAATTTCTCCAAATCAAGATAATTACCTGCACCACAGAAACAGATGGGTGGAGCTCATTGCACTCGGCTTTGTTTTTACAACTGCTAGCCCAGATAGAATAGGTCTAAAACAAAAAACACATGGATCGGTTCAAATACAGTTACGCCTTAAAGAGGCAGCATTCTCAGAAAGTGTCAAAGTTTTCTTTATTTATAACATTGTACTTCATTATGTGATTTAAAAAGCTTCAGTGAAAACTTTCCATGGGCTTGCTCACCACTTGTTTTGGTGTTTAAACTGCCCAAACGTAAGAAAGCAGAGAGAGGGGCTTATGTCTATGCTTTTCTGGGAACAGTGACCATGAGGCAGTGATGACTTTACCTCAAACACCTGACATTTGTATTTTCCCCCAAGTTTATTACAATTCTTAAAATTCCTATTTCACTTAGCTTTCAGTTATTCTTCATATTTAACGTGTGTATGTACTCACTTCAGAATTTGTATTCAATTGGAAAATAAAGAGAAAAAAATTTTAAAGAAAAGATTATTAAAAATAATTGATTAAATTCCTATCTCTTAAAATAAAATCTCTATACCCATTAGGATGTTGGAATATTAGAAGGTTATATTTTGAAACTTACCAAGAAAGAAACTACTGAAATAAACAATAGAACATTTGAAATTTTGTTTGAAAAAAGAGGTTCACCCTTTCCTTCAGAAAGTATTTGACGCTTCTGTAAAGCCAGATAAATGAAAGCAAACAACATTCCATGAAAGACTACCTGAAAAATAAGGAGAAAAAATTTGTTTTAAACAGCTACTTTCCAATAAATACCAAAAAATGTGGTAAATGAGAAAAATATGTATAAAAGTAGGTTAAAAGCTTAAAGTTTCAGAGTGTCTAAGGACTTAAACTTCAAGAGTAAAACTTCAAGCAATGAAATAAAGCCCACGATTGTTAAAAACTGTCAGCAATGGACAAGTAAACATCTCTTGTAACAATGTGAGACAAACTGGCTCATACTGAGCAGTTTCAGCAGCAAGTGAAGAAATAAAGACAATTTTAAAATAATAAAAAAACTATTCTGAAGACGCATGATAAAATTTAATTGTATTCAACCAAGACAAAACATCTTATATTGATACTTCTTTCAATCAAATAAAACACACAACAATAACAACACCCAGTTCATACTTTTAAATAGGAGTATATGCACTCAGAGTGAAAAACATGTGGACCAGAAAGCTTTCTTCTTTAAATTAAGGCTTGATGTGCACTACCATATCATAGTAGACTGCTCTGATGAGAAAGTCGAGCATTTAAAATTATTTGATGAGAAGACCTTTGCAAAGCTTTTTATTAATATAAATTAATACATGATTTTGAAATGAAATGCAGTTTGTTAGAAATGGCACAGGAAAGTGTAGTTCATTGAAAACCAGGCAATGGCACATAAATAGGCACCAAGAAAACATTTGTTGAACGAAAAATGGATAAGTGAAAGATGGGAGGAAAAGGGAAAAGAGTAAAGAGAGGTAATTAATATTTATTCAGTGCCTATTATTTTCCGAATGCTGTGCTGGACATTTTACATTTCGTTGGCCAACTGAATCTTAACCATCCTTCAAGATTAAATTCATGGAATTATCCATGACACTGCTCTCTCTTCTTTGCAAATTTCTACCCCCAAATTCATACTGTGTAGTGTAGCAACCAATCATAAGTAGTAATCTTGGGTTTTAAACTAGATTGTAAGGTTAAGAGGCCTGGAGGTATGTCTTCTTTCTCTAATATATCCCTCACAACACCAATACCAGAACATATATTGGGGCTCAATACATATTGTGCTGATTGGCTGAAGCATATATATGAAGGATCACCTGTAAGTCAAAATTATGACTCAAAGAAAGGCCACTTTATAGACAACATTTTTACAGTATTTTTCTGCTGATAGACATACACATGCATTCCCTTTCTCTGCAATAAAAAAGTAGAGGGACAGGGTGGCTTTGATTTAATAAATCAACATGTGTCCTTATTACAAAAGTAAATAAAACTAGATTAAAATTTTCCAAATAATTTTTTAGGAGTACAATAGGAAATGGCAAAAGATCACAAAGTAAATACATACGTAACGGTCTAACCTCCATCTGAACCACCATTCATATACATTTCCTTTCAATTCAAAACACTTGGACAATGGCCAAAGAGAAAAGATCTTCTCAAATGCACCCTAAGAAAAGGAATCCAGAAAATAAATTAAGATAGTACAAGTCAATACTTGCTTTGCAATTCATTATAAATATAGTTTTCTAAAGTTAGGATTATATAAGGATCACTCACAGTTTTTAGATTCTCTTTATTTCACTTAAAAACATCAGTTCATTTGAAAATAAATTTATTTTACTAATGGCTAATAAAGATGACTTAAAACATTTTTGTTAACTTACTTTCATTGCACATGAAAGGCTACTGATACTGAAAAAATTAAAAAGAACAAGCTGGTAATTGGAAAATTATTCCATTTAAGATTTTAAATTTAGTACACAAAACAGCTAATGTTTACTCATCAAAACACAAAAAATAGAAAAGACTTCAGCCAATATGGTATAAATAACCTAGAAAAATGATGGTTAAGGTTAAAATAGTTTTTCTCTAAATGTCCTTAATAATCTGTAATTAACCATTTGAGTTAAAAGAATTCTCTGAATTAGTCACCTTAATCAATTAACCATACTCAAGTGCCATTACTAGCTTTTGAAACAAAGTTTACAATTTCACTTTGGTGAAGTTAGTGAATTGTACCCTTTATTAACCTGACAGCCTGGAAAATCTGAGAATGAAGAGGCAGAAGTCTTGGGTACATTCCTGCACATTAATGAAGTCTTTCAAAGCAGAGAACAAAAACCTCGATTTCCAGACTAAAGAATGACGACAAACTCTATTAAGGAAAACTCCACTGTGAGACCTACCCCACAGCATAAAAAAATGGAACATCACAATTCTTAAAAAGGCTGATAAAATTAAGAAAAAATATGAAAATGCTATTATATTATAGGTAATGCTGAATGCTTAGGCCGAAAAACTTTATTATTTTAATAAAATGTAATATTCTCTTTTTAATGACATAATTTAAAATGCTTACAGCTTATTAAAATAGATCCTATTTATGCCTCAGACTATTAAGGATGATTCTTAACAAAACTTGCAATGTACTTATGTATCATATATGCATATAATTTGAAATACAGAAATGTGATCTAATAGGTATACAGCTATTAGATATGATCTTATAAATTATATGTGATATATTTATAATGTACTTTATTTCTGATTAAAAATTTGTTTCTTATGTGATCAATAAACAAGTATTTATTGAGCACCCATTTTGTGAAAGACATTGGGCTATACTGGGCTATGTACTTTTTTCTTGTGCAGGGGTAAACACTAATCCAGGGCAGGGAAACCTTCCTAGTCCCTCTATTGAACCTCTGGTCCACCTTCCTTTCTCTCCCTCAGATGCATCACAGAGTGTTGGGAATTTTAATGTTAAGTAGTTGTTGCATTAACTTGGCTATTTCTTTTACATTTGCCTATTGTTTCCTTATTATTTCATATATCTCCTGCAAAAAACCTTAGAGGTCAAGCAGAAAAATAAATGCTTTATTTCTAAGTATGAAAATAAGTAAGCCTACAAATCAGAAAGCCTACAAAACAAACAGGCAAAGAACCCAGCGTTATAGAATTACACACACACACAGGTTGTATGGCATTTATACCTGATGCAGTGAGGTACAAGACAGAGTGTGGGAGACAAGAGCAAACTGCAGAATATGTCACAACTACAGGCACTGAAATTAAAATATTTTGTTGTAAATATCATGCTGCCCAAATGATACGTCTGCCTGATGGACTGACCAGCAGGTAGCAGTTCACCACCTTGCTAAAGTAGCTGAGAGAAAATGACCAAACTTTTAATTAAACATAGTACATATATACAAATCCCTTTGCTCCTAAGTTGGTTTTACTATCTGCCAAAATTTTACTCTGTGCAGTTATGGAAAAATCAAGTCACACTTTGATGCACTGAATAATGCACAAACCGAGCTGCAAATTCTGTCAGGAGAATTTTGATCTCCACTTAGAGTAGTGTCTTGTAAGAGGCATTCAATAAACGTTTGATTGATCAAGTAAAATGGGTTCTGAACAATTGCCAGAGGAAGAGCTTTAAATTGCTCTTACAACAAAACAGGGGTAACAAAAGTAGGTCTCAAAAGAACCACATTGAGTAGTCAACTACAGAGTGACACTTTTATTACAGTCATTAAAAAATGAAGCTAAAGAAAAGCTCTGACTCTTCTCACATACTTTAATAGACTTGAACTCTCAAATAAAATAGAACAAAATATAAACTAAAAAGACTGTACAAACCTGAGAGTATGCCAAAAAACATATACATAACAGCAAGACAGCTAGTTTCAGCAGTAAGCCAAAATGCCAGAAACAACTTCCTAAGAGAGAAAATATTTAATTTACTAAAAAATGTAAATTTACGTAAGAAAAGATATTAAATACTATCTAACATAGTAATATGCTACATAGTTCTTAACATAATTTAAGGCTGCTTATAAGTTACACAAAATACATCTAAGCAGCGTAAGTTACAAGGAGGGCAAAAAGGAAAACAGTGGCGAGTCCCCGCTAGGAATGAGGCTACAACATACACCGGAGGGACACCCTACACACCTGCTCTTCGACTACTATAAATATATTTGAAAACACCTCCTGAATTCAATTATACCTATTCATTACTGAAAATTACAACAAAATTTGAAACAATATGTTCAATGTAATTCTAACAGACACTCATGTTGAATCTAATTTAGGGAAGACGGCTTAAACATTCAAGTTCTAAAGGGAGAGCTTAAGAACTCTCTAATGGACTAGGATTTAACCATAAGACATATTTTAACACATACATGTTTGAAGTCATGTGTTCACAGTTTATACACACTGATTATTCATTTGATTAATACTTCGTGTTTATGTCAAGGAATTAAACTACAGAGACTGTCCAAAGACACTAATGGACTTTATTAAAGGCTGGAACTCAATTCTTTCCTGAAAATTTATTTGATAATTATAACAGAAGTCAATAGAAAATATTTTTGATATACAATATTTGGTTAAGTACATTATTAAAAATTTTTAAATATTTTTCCATAAAGAAAAAATATTCTAATGATATGACCTTAAAGGGGGGGCATTAAGATAAATGACAGTGGCCTCACTTTGAACACTATCAGTAACTGGCTATGTGAAATTTGAAGATGACAACTTTTGGACACTTAAGTTTCCTTATAGGTAACACAGGTTGATAATAACCGCTTAAAGGATTTTCTAGAAGATAAATTATACTAGTGCTTTTAAACTTGTTTGACATAAAAAGCCTTTTTGCAAATTAATGTTTATTCAAAATCTCAATATATATAAGAAACCAAATAAAGCAGAGCTGGCCCTTACTTGGCTTTCCTTTCTCTCTTCTAGCTCTCTCCATTCTGGCTTTGTACAAGACTGGAAACTGTTGCATTAGTTAACAGGTAAAATGGCTTTGAAAAATTTAAATTTAAAAAAGATACATAATTTAGATACAAACTATTATTCTGCACTGTTGTGTTATTTGAACTACTTAGCTGCAGCATTTTAGAAATAGTTTTTAAGAACAAACTTTTGAAATGTCAATACTACACATAAATTTTAACTGTTTACATGTCTCAATAAAAATAATAGCCTTCAGCAACGAAAAAGAAATTTAGTACATTGAAAGAATATATTTATTAACATAAGTAAGAGAGTATATTTACCGTTTGCTTTTTTTTGGATTATCTGAGGCCACAATGCTAAAGTAGCATATATGACTATGAACCATACAGTGACCAAGGGGACAAAGTAATACAATTGATAAGGCCGATCCATTACTATACATAACACCACTACCAGAAAATTGAGACGAAATAAGACCTATTAAAAAAAAGAAGAAAATTGTTTCATTCCAAATATTCATGAAGAGTAAAGACAGATTCTGACAAAGTATAAATGTTTATTTGAGACTAGAATAATAAATGGACATTTTACTAATCCCTAAAATTGTATTTGTTCTACAATCATTGTAAAGAGTTGAATATAAAATATTTATGCATCATTATATTAACTAAATCCCAGCAAAGCACAAGCCTGAGCTGTCCTCTGACTACAACTGCCATCGTGTTAAATGCACGGAAAAAATCATAAATCTCCTTCCTAGGGATACAATTCATAAGCAGAGATTAGATTACCTCAAGAAAAGGTGTCCATTTCATCTCTATTTGATGTTGACTTACCCCATTTGAGATTAAATTGAGAGTTGTCATAGATACAAAATGATATTACTCAAATTAAAAGTATCTTTGGGACTTATGGAATAGTCATTTCAGACAGGGTGATGTCATTCAAAGAACAAAGAATATGAGAGATTGATAGAGCTGCAGCACTTACTATATAACCATAGGCAAATTATTTAACTTCTGAGCCGCAGTGTCCTTGTCTGTACACATGAAGATCATAACTCAGGGTTGTTAATGAGGGATAAGTAAAATAATGTTCAGAAATTGCCTAGAGTAATGTAGAAACTTAATAAATATTTAACCCTCTACTAAGAGAGAGAAAACATAGGCTATAATAATAATTCTAGGTAACTAAAACCTAAAGTGAATCAGCAATGTTTTCCCTTGTGTATCAGTGTTTTTATTATACATTCATCTAATTATCTTTTCCCTTGCCTCAGTAATAAATTATTTATCTCAAATTATTAACATAGAACACAGAAATAATACAACTTTAAAGTGCTATTTCAAAAATCCAAATTATTCATGGCCTTATAATGACAATATTTATATTTTATCAACAGTTAGGCACAAAAGCATGTTGAACTGAAAGAAAAAGAAAATAACTGAATGCTTTCCTACCTGACATACTCTATGGATTCCAAAGTCTCCTTTGATCCAAAAGTATGAGAAATGCCCATAGCCCGTCTGAAATAGATATGCAGCAACCAGAACCCGCATGTGCATGTACACAGGCAAAAACTGTTGACAAAAATAGGTTAAAATATATGTTGGCCCTAACTATATTTTGAATTATCATAACTAGTACTTTTAACCAAGATAATAGATAATTGTTATCATTTGGAAATTATATCAATGATAAGATTTTTTCTCAAAAGTTAGGCATTACAGCAGGAGTTAAAAATGTAGACTTTGGAATCAGAAAGACCTTGATTCAAATCCTGGCTCTGCTATGTATTAGCTGTGTGACTTTAAGTCTGAGTTTTCTAAACTGCAAAATGAGACTTTCACCTCTTTCCTCAAAGGGTTCTTGTGAGGAATACATGATTAATATAAAAGCACTTCATAGATTTCTTCCAGTTGGAACTAAATATATGATATCAAATTATTAATCACCACTATGGATTTCACACTTTCCCAATGAAAATAAAAAACAAAAATTCCTACATATTTGGCCCTGTTAAATATAGAGACTTTAGACTCTATATTTAAATAAATAAAATGATCACATGACTACTTATAATATTTAGCAAAGCATACATATTTAAAAACATGCAAACGTAATTTAGAAATATTATTTCCCTTCACTCTTCTTTTATAGAATAATTTTATTTTATACACCTACATAAATTGTTTCATTATGACCAAGATCCTTAGACTCACTTGCCATGGTTTTTCAGAGCATCACATCTTCACTTTGAGGTTGAATAAAACATACTATATTTCTAATCTATATTTTACGGGAGTCACTGGAAATATGATCTCATTTACAAGTCCTGATTCTCAGAACTGTCATTCCACTTATCCACCAACCATTGGTCCTTTAGAAGCATATTCATGATCTCTGAAACATAACTAGTATACAGTTTTTAAAAATTATCTTTTAAAGGCTTGTTCAGTGACATCTAACCCTTGCAATTTTAAGGCCATTCTTTTAGGGATAATTACTAAATCTACATAAATATTTTTTGGCTTCTATTGTATAGACTCATCTGATCACCTTCGTAATTATCCACCATTAACACTTATTATAAAGTCACTTTGGTTAACATATGTCTTCCCCAACTGCTGTTTAAGCAGATACCTTAAACAGACTTTCTAAGGCCCTGGACGTATGCATTCTTTGTACACATCCTTGAATGCACCTTGAACACATCCTGTTCTTTTCTGGGGGGTAGTATTTTTTTCTGGAGAGAAAAAACCCTGAATCTGTAATAGTTCATAAATTCTTTAACACAGCCACGACTCGAGCCAAAGTGTTAGTTCTCTGTCTCCTAAATGGGCCCTCTTGTGTTTCCTTGTCACCGCTCCTTGGTTTACCTGTTTCTTCTATCCTGGAATGTTCCTCCAACCACATTTTGCTTATTCAAATTCTATTCTATTTCAGAGCCATGTTTGAAATTCCCAATTGCTGATGAATGTTACTTCTTCTTCCTCTGAGCTGCTAGACTACCAACAATCTATACACCAGAGTTTTTATTTATTGCTCTTCATCATTAGTTCTTTTTAAATGTTTTATGTCATCATTAGATCAGAAATTTTCAATGAAGGTGTAACATAGTAGAATCACAGGGATGAAGGTGGAAAATGTACTGCTGAAATAACCTCAGGAGTTATCTAATCTAAACCTGTGCCCTTACTTCATTCTTGAATGTTCTCTAAAATATTTTCTTCAAGTATCTGAGCACTTTTTAGTAGTACAAAACATACAAATTCCAAAGACAATCCATTCCAGTTTTAGACAGTCCTTAACTGCTATACAGTTGCTTTTCATGAAAAGTTGAAATCTAACTCTGTGTACAACTACCAACTTCAGTCCTCTAGGGCAGTGCTGTGGAATAGAAATAAAACTGAGCCACACAGTAAATTTTTAATGTGGCCACCAGAACATTTAAAAACTTAAAAGAAACAAGTGAAACTGATTTTAATCAGTACACTTTACTTAACTCAATATATCTAAAATATTATCATTCCAACGTGTAAATATTTTATATTATTTTTATACTAAGTTTTTAAAGTTAGCATGCATTTATCATAATTAATCATGCTTAATCTGGTTCGTGTTTCACTTTACGTAGTTTAGCATTTATGTAGTTTCCGACTGGCTACATTTCAAGTGCTCAACAGTCACCTGTGGCTAGTGGTTACCATGATGAAGAGTCTAGCCTGGAGCCATATGCACAGGCCTAATCACTTTTACATCTAATAGTTCTACAAATATTTAAAAAACAGATGTCAAACCCAGGCTAACCATTACTAGTTACTTTAACCACTCTCCATAAAACATACTTTTTAATTCCCTTCAAGACTGGGGCTAGGCCTACAAAGGTAGGAGGTGGTTCTTATATTTCAACAGTAAAACAATTCATTTAAATGCAATTAAAAGCTATCACAACAATTTGCCAACTTCCTGAAAATGCTGGATTATTACAAATTTCATGTTAATAATTATTACAAATTTCATGTAATATCTCAACTTTTTATTTTAGGATATTTTAAACAGAAAAGTTGCAAGAATAGTACAATGGATATCTATATACATATTATGCTGAACCGTTTAAAAGTATATTGCAGACCACATGACATAATCCCTAAATCTTTTAGCAAGTATCTCCTAAGTAGAAAAAAATACCTGACCATAATTTCATTATCATTCCCAAGAAGTTTAATATGAATATATAATAGTATCTACTGTACAATGTATACTCAAATTTCCCTGACTGTCCCAGAAATATACCTTATGATTTAAAAATATATTTTTTTATTTAGGAACCTTGAATCAATGATCACACATAGCACTTAGTTATCATTCTTTTTTAGTCGATTTTAATTTAAACTGTATTTCTTTTCATCTTTTACTGAGTCAAGTATTACTTACAAAAAAATTTTAGGTATAAAAATATATTTGAAATTCCAACTTTATTAAAATGAATAGCTAGGCTGACTTCTGGTTCTGTTCTTTTTCTAGTCCCACAAATTTTCCCTCAAGACCTTTGATTCAGGTCCCTTCATAAAAGTTATTTACAAATTCTGAAAAGAAAACTTCCACAATGGAACACAAAATCATCCACTGTCTGTAACTACCTTTCTGTACTTTCCATATTAAATTCATAGTATTTTATCCATTTTAGATATAAATTATGTCTTAAAAGAATGTTTACACCAGGAATTGCAATCTGCCAGACCATCTGCATTAGTTTAAGAATTTTTTGTTAATTTTTGAGATAGTACCTATTTTAGTATAAAACATGGCACAACTAAAGTTTGATATATTTTACTCAAAATAAAAAACATTAAGATTAGGTAATTAAAATAATCGTGGCTGTTAAAATAAGTTTTTAATTAAGGGAATCCCTTAAATATCCAAGAATCAAGTCCCAAAATATGTTAAAACCCACCCTAATAGTGCTTTGCTTGGTGTAGATACAGGTAATTTCTAACCACAAAAGCCTACAGTATAAAGCACAAGGATATGTAAATTAATCATAACAAGTGATCTGTTAATGAAAAGTATGTCTTTCCAGAACAGGGATTTTTAAACAATTGTCATTTAGGATGTATTGGGATGTAGTCTAAGATGTATTAGAATGCTAGCTTGGCAAATGATTATAACAGAATGCCAAATTGCCTGCATCCATTTATGATCCAATCCCTTCTGGAATCACTGAATTGAGGAACTTAATCTGCCATTAATTCTTTCCATCTGATTTTTTTTACACCATTATCACCTTTTAATATGTCAGCAATTAATTATGTCTCTAAGTGGCATTTTCTTAAAACCCTTTTTTCCCTCTCAAATTAATTTAATCTTTATTCATATGTCAAGAGATATTTCTAGGATTCAATATGCATCTCTACTTACTTTTTTAGAGAATTTGCCAAATTTATCCTATAAATTCTGAACTGGGCTTATACACTTTTACTATCTTCATCTCTCCTTGCCTTGGATCTCTTTGACTGTCCTGGCTCTCCCATGGCTACATGAATTCAATAGGTCCCTTCAGCTTCAGTGTTACAGGAATTTCACTGCTGCCACAAATACACATATCATAGTCATATAATTTCAGTAAAAAGAAAAATTCATTCTCTGCCTTTTGCCCTGCAAACAAACCACTCTTAAAATCATCAACTTTTAAAGACAGTAGACTTAATAAAAAATAACATTTTCAAGTTGTTAGAGATATCTGAAAAACCCCAGCATTATTTACCTTCTTAACTGCTGCTATGAAAATTTTAAAATACTCCTTTCTGAGCAACAGTCCCCTGTCACCTTAGTTTATCATTGATTCAGATACTGTTTAAAGATGTGTGCTTTATATAAACAGCACAACAAAAAAAAAAACAATTCAGTAGTTCCCAAATAAGAAATGTTTCTTAAATTTTTAAAACATATTTTACAGAAATCAGTTTGTATCTTCACTATAAAAGCTTATGTGAAAAGTGGTTATCAGACACCTAGGTTCACCCTAGCTAAACCTAGCTAAAATGTTACAACTGATATATTTATTTTCTACCCATGACAAATCCAAGATGTTCCCAGACCATAAGAATCTTAGGGAGAGGAAAAAATGAATTTACCCAGGTACAGAAGGCACCGGGTGAGCAAAGGAAGGATCCCTATCTCACAGGGAAGATAATACTTAGGAAGTGTGGTACCTCCGACATGGTCGACAACAGCAGGCCATCAGTACCTTAGTTCTCTGAACGCTGGGGCAAGAGTTCTAAGTTTCTTAAACTTTAAAAGTGTAAAGATAGTTGGTCAAACTTCCTAAAATATGGTGAAGGGTAGAATATAAAATATAATCAACTAATTTGATTTCCTTTGAGAGTAACTTGCCTATTCCAAATCTTTTGCAATTAAGTGTCATCTACAAAGACTATTAATAACTAAATTAGTTGTTCAACAGGGTGGGATGAAATAATGCCCTTAGATTATCAGCTGTTTCTACTACATTAAAATTAAGGCCAAGTAAATACAAATAAATTATTGCCCTCCCTTTTAAAAAAGTGATTTTGCTTTTAAAACTACACATTCATGGAGTCAGGTGTAGAAGAATGGGAAGGCAGAAAGATTGGGCTGGAAACGAGAAGGGTCTCTAAATGGTGAGAATATAAAACAAAGGAGTTGGTACCCTTAAAGAAACATTAAAGTGACATTATTTCTTATATTTTCTGAACTTCAAATTACTTACTGTACTTGCTCCAGAGATATGATAAATCAAAATCACAAGCTGCATCCAGCCTTTCCATTCATCTGTTTGTTCTCTATTTAATACTTTAGTCTGTGTAAAAAACCAAAATGTTTTAAAATTCACCATGAAGCTATTATTTGGACAGCTTATACTAAGTATGTTAAAATTACTCTTATAGGAAATAAAGCTAATGCTTTTGTTAAAAGAAACTTGGGGGGAAAAAACTATTAAGATGATCATTTTATTTCTTGATAAAAGATATAATAAACTATTTAAAACATAAAATGAATTTGAAAACTAACATTTTAAATAGTACTTAAGTTGATACTTATGGTTTTATGTTAAGATTACATTTAAAGTATGACAGATGTGTTTCTAAATCTAAAAAAATGGCTTTTTATAATTTTAAGAAAATCTTAGGATCACAGTTAGAAAAGATCTTATAGTTCTTACACTTTATTGTGGGGAAAAAAAAAAGCTCTATTATTATAGCTTATTTTCCCTAGAATATTCTGACTGAGATGAAGAACCAATTAATCATTCTCAAATAATAGTTATTTCTTACAATAGAACTTATTAATTCAAATAAATCATACCTTGTAATGGAATTACACTAACATTCAGAGCAATTACAGCAATGCTAAAATAGGAAATTCAGATAGTCTAAACAGTGCCCACATAAGTTCTAATTTCTGTGTACATGTCTCACTATAAATATAAATGTTTGTGCACAGGCATTTATTAATGCAATTATCTATTTTTGCTTTACAGAAGATAACAGTGAGTAATGTTTGAAGACCATTATAAAATTGGAAGCTGCTACACTTTCTCCATCTCTATGCAGGCAAAAAAAACACTAAGCATGACATCTTTTTCACAGGTCATTATTTTCCAACTTTTCAACAATCTTCACAAAACTCTTTGAACTTCCTCCAAACTGTTTCAAAACAGCAACAGAGTCCACTAAGTGAAGTACAGCCACAATATTCATTTGTCCTCTCCTATATAACATGCTTGTATATTCTGGCCTAATAAATGATACTATTTTTAATCTAGAGTTTGTAATGAGATAAAGATAACATGAAGTAAAAAAGAAAACAACTCTTACCTCTTTAGTATTTTCATTATAAAATACTCCCAAAACCAAGATATAGATAATTGGAATAAAGAAAGTTGAATGTGTATAAAATTTGTTTTCCTTCATAAATAGATTTGCACGGTCACACATATAGAAATAAGCCATAATCAGGCCAAGTTTGCACAAAGATTGTAAAAGTATTTCTAACGGAGATACAGGGGTATTGATAATATTTTTCTTTTCCTCTCCACTTTCCAAATCAGTACATGGCTTATTCTTCCGATGAGCATTACGATGAATTATATAAAAAATTAAATATCCGATAATAGATAAGGAGAAAAAACAAGCAGCTAGCTTCTGCATGAGCGTCAGAGGAGGCAGAGGTTGGCAACAGGAACCATCTACTGGCTTCAGGATCTTATTGCAATACACGTTCATAAGGATCATTGCATTCTGTGAACAAATCAAGTTATTTGGTCATTATCTTGTCAGTAATGTGTTTCATATTAGATTTTCTCCTGTGAATACTACTGACTTTTCAGCACTGAAACCAAAATGCTTTTGTACTTTTTGCTACCAATTCCCAACCACTCATGCAAATAATGCTATTCCTTCAATCTGTAATAGCTAATACAGGGCTTTTCAAACTTCTTGGGCTATGATCTATAATAAAAATTCATTTTATAATGTGACCCAGACACATATACAGGAAACAATACCTATCCTTACTACTTACAATGTACTCTGACATTTTTCTATTTTTTTCTTTCTTCTTTTTTTAAGAAAAAATACTGATTTCATGGCTGCTAATGGGCTGTGGCCTTCGGTTAAAAAAAAAAGAGTGACAGGTGTCAAAGACCAAAGAACTTTAATGAGCAGACTTTCAATACAGAAGATACCAAGATACTTAAGATACAATTCCAGTTTTTAGATGTACAAAAAGAATGTAAAACAACTGCCACAAAATAATCGATTCTTACCTAACAATATTCATAATATGACTTTCATTTGGTCTACAGTTTATGAACCACTTAGAATTCTACAATTTTAAGACTTCTAATGTTAAATAAAATGCAGCATCTTGAACAGGGTTTCATTACAATAAAAATATTCTAGGCCAGCTGTCAAGATTCTGTCTAGTTGAAGATTTGGTCAAATCTAGTTTTATAAAAACTTTATAGTTTAGACATCTTTTTGGAACTCTAAGATGATTATATTATTTAAGCCTAAGCCCCTTAAAGGTATATGGAGAATCATGTGTGGATATATACACACATGCATTTTTCTGAAGGAGAGGAACGTAACCATTGCTTTTTAGTGAATACTCAAAGGGACTATATGATCCTCAAAATGGTTAGGAATCACTGCTTTATAAGAAAACAATAACTCTAAATAATATCTGTTGCACAATCTGTGAAAATTCATAATTATGCAGTTCTCTTTCATATTTAACTTAACATCCCTTTCCATCTGTCAATCTGGATTTTTTTTAAGTGTTTACTATGTACCTTGAATAGTGTTTTGGGTATAAAAACTATAAGAAAATAATCAAAATTATTCTACATATTAAAAAATATATTCTTCATAGAAGCTTAATCTTGTCAGTTTAAGGCAAGAACATAAAACTGTAGTTTTCAAATATGAGTACTCTGAGAACTTATAAGCTTCTTGATTAGACAAGGTATAGTAAAAGTGACTAGCGCTCAAAAAATGAAGTTTCATTTCTTCCTTCCGGTAACTTCTTTCCCTCTTAGAATATCAAAAACTGTCATATATATACAGCTACGTGATGAAACCAAAATTATTTCTAAATGTATGTTTAGGTAGAATAGCTACAAGTAATTAAGATTACAATAAAATAATTTATTACCATTTATAGTGACATATAGTTACTATACAATTAGATATTACAGTCTCTATCTATTGATGGATACAAGAATTCTTACAGTTTCTCTGCTTGATTCTGGAAGATGTAAGCCATCCAAAGATTCCATGATGGTTTCTTGAGCAATTAATTTGGAAACACTGAACATCTTAACATTTGATTTAGAATTTCTGGTGCTACTATTCAAAATACTGACTGCAGCTTCATTGTAGGCATCTATCTTCTCATTAGTAATCATTTTCCTATTTTCACTTAATAGATCTTCATAAACAGGATCTGCACACAAAACACATTATTAAAAAAACAAATGATGCTGGGAATGTTGGACAGGTACATGCAAAGTAATGAAACTAGATCACCTTCTTACACCATACACAAGAATAAACTCAAAATGGATTAGTTAAATGTTAGACTCGAAACCAAAAAAATCCTAAAAGAAAACACAGGCAGTGAAATCTTGGATGTTTCTCATAGCAATATTTTTCTGATATATCTCCTTGGGCAAGGGAAACAAAAGAAAAAATAAACAAGTTTGTGCACAGCAAAGGAAACCATCAACAAAATGAAAAGACAACCCATCGAATGATACATTTGATAAAGGGGTTAATATCCAAAAATTATAAAGAACTTAAAAAACTCAACACCAAAAAACCCCACAAAAACGATCTAATTTAAAAATGGGCAGAGGACATAGATACTTCTCCAAAGAGGACATACGGGTAGTCAATAGACACATGAAAAGATGCTCAATGTCACTAATCATCAGAGAGATGCAAATTGAAACCAAAATAATATATCACTTCACACATGTCAACAAATCAACAAATAAATGTTGGCGAGGATATAAAGAAAAGGGAACCCTCATGCACTGTTGGTGGGAATGAAGACTGGTGCAGCCACTGTGGAAAGTAGTACAAAGTTACCTCAAAAAATTAAAAATGGAACTGCCTGATAACCCAGTGATTCTGCTTCTGGGCATTTACCTGAAGAAACTGGAAACACTAATTTGAAAGAATATATGAACTCCTATGTTCACTGCAGCGTTATTTACAATAGCCAAGATTTGGAAGCAGCCCAAGTGCCCATCAGTAGATAAGTGGATACAAAAGCTATGGTACATTTACACAATAGAATACTACTCGGCAAAGAAAAAAGAAAGAAAGCTTACATTTTGCAACAGTGTAGATGGACCTGGAGAGCATTTTACTATGTGAAATAAGCCAGTGAGAGAAAGACAAGTACCATATGATTTCACTCATATGTGGAATCTAATGAATAAAATGAACTAACAAGCAAAATAGAGACAGACTCACAGATAGAGAGCAGGCTCACAGCTATCAGGGCAGGGGGGTGATGGGGGTAGAGGGATTGAGCAAATAAGAAAACAAAGAGAGAAAACTCATGGAGAGGCACAACAGTGTGGTAGCTGCTGGCGGAGGGAATGGAGGGGGTGGAAGAGGGTTTAGTGAGGATACACAGATGGTGATGGAGACTTGACGGGCTGGTGAACACACAATACAGTATACAGCTGATGTGTTGTCATGCACCTGAAACCTGTATAATTTTGTTAATCAGAGGCACCCCAATAAATTCAATAAAAAAGGAAAAAACACATTTAAAAAACTTCTTATTGGTAGAAATTGTGATCATGCAAGTTAGCAGATTGTATTTCATATTCTATTGTTAAAGTTCAGAGGATTCCAGGAACCTAGTATTCATTTTAAAGTAAAGCTGGCCAAGATTTGCAATAGATTTATCTTATATTCAATTTTTCAATTAATAAATCAATATTGTCCTCATTTTTATGTTCTAGCATGTCTTAAGAGTTTAAAGTTTTTGGATGCTGGGTTATACCGGGTAATGGGAATTTAAAACTGGGTTGTAGGAGACTGCTAATGCAGCCAGTCTCTTTTTCCTTCTGTCACTGCTTAATTTGCAAACTTTGTTCACATAATTAAGAGGTTGTATTATTGAGGATCAAGGTCTCATAAATAATTTAAATTTAAATTTCTCATTTTAGTGAGAGAAAGGTTAACAATGAGTCTCTAAATAGAGATTGTGGAATAGATTATCACCAGTCCTTTTATTCCTCTCAGCTTGACACTTAACTTGGAAATAATCATAAGAGTTTCTGACAAACAACTTGAATTGCTAAAAAACCCAAAGCATTTCACATTGTGCTAGGCATTAAATAATGGACATTCAATAAACTCCTGAAATGAGTTGATCTAATGTCAACTTTCTCTTAAAGAATTTCATTACCAAGTATAAACTAGGTGGTATGAATTTAAATATATTCTGTCAATTCCAAATAGTATTTACTTCCAATGACTGTAATATTATGAAACAGACTTAGTAATTTTTTCCCTATATTTCTCAATTGCAATAAGTATACTTTGTAAGAAGTAAAAAATCGGAGGCAAACATCTCATTTGCCTTTAGAATGTATTCTCTTTGTTATATTCTACAGCCATTCTGCCTGCTGAGGCTCCTTGGAGGGTATTTTTATTTATTTATTACTTATTTTTAACTTATTATATTTCTTAGTCTGTCTATTCCTTAAGTTGAAAAGAGGAAAGCAAATAACTAAAATTTATTCTAATTTTGCAAACCTTATTTTAAAATTTATTCTCATAAAGCAATAACTTTGCTTCTTGAAATAGGAGATAATAAAATCCCATGACTCAAAATATATACAAAATGACATTTTTTCATTACTCATCCCTTACCTTGTAAGACCCAATAAACATCACTAGTCTTTGCCAATTTTTCTAAAAGTGGTGCTATGGAGGTAATGTTCATTTTATACTGGGAAAGTGCTTCATTGCTGCCGTTGTGAATCTTGATAGACCACTAAGAAGAAGTAAAAATTAAGCATTAATTCACTACTCACCACTGAGAAATTAAGGTATGTAATTTACTCGATTGTAACAAAGGTTATTATTTTAAAATAATTTCCATATTTATTCAATATTAGAATAAATTATGGTCACATTATTTCATAAAATATATGAAGGCAGAAAAAGCTGATATAAAATTAGACTGTCAATGTATAACATTCAAGAAGAATATCATTTTAGATATAAAATAATATTGACATTTAACACCAAATTTTCTAAGTTCATCCATATCTTTTTATTAAAATTCATCAGTCTCATTAATTAGAATAGAAATAGGAATTAAAATATAAGTACAATCAAGAATCTATTTAACATAAGTTAACTTTTTCTTAGCACAGACGTGCTAAGAAAGTTTGAAAAGTAAATCACTATATAAGAATACAGATAATAACTTACTGTGGCAGCTCCAGCTACAATCACATGGGGTTTTGCAACAGAATCCTAAAGAAAGAAAAATCTTTATAATAGTGTTGTATCTAGCTCAGTGAATTAATACAAGTAACATGACTTAATTCTTTCCCTTATATTTAAGTTCTTCCTCCTTTTAAACACATTTTAATTTTCTAGAGTTTCCTACTGAATTCTTGTTATAACAAGATGGATAACCAATGCCTTTTATACAGGATGGCATGAGGCTTGTATGGTTAATTCTTTGGTGTTCCTTACCAAAAAACAAACAAATAAAAATGCTACTGAAATCTAACATGGCCTAATATTATTCTGAATGATGAGTAAACTGATCAAGAGTAAAGCTCTAGTATATTTTGCCAGTCAATTAAAAAGTATTCATGGAATATGCAGTTTAAGTGTTAAATAAAATATAAGGTAGTATCCTAAAGAAGCAATCTTTTGGGAAAGCCAAATCCAATATATATTTAACAAAATAAACTGATAATTATTATAGACCACAACGTGGGGGGAAAAACAAGGAGAAGTTTGGTAGAAATCTTCACCAAATGCAAATTGTACTCTTAATTAAACTACCAATTATGTAGTACTTTCTCTTAAATTAGCTTATTTTAATAGATTCTTGCACCTGCGAGATAATGCAGGAAACTACAGCACGTCTGAAAGGACAAGGGCACAGGCTCAGGAAGGCTGAGAGGGTGCTGCTGGAGCTAGCAGGGCAAAGCCAGAGGCTGCCTTCTGACTCCTGAACTCAATGCACTTTCTACAACACAGAAGACTTGATATTACAATCATGTGCATAAGGAACAATTAAAAATAAGAAAATAGAAAAACATCTGACCCACATATAAAAATGAGTGTCTCATTATAAAGGTAATATATACTTTCACAGAAAACTATGAAAGCAGACAAAAATAAAATTAACCTATTTTCCTTCAGAAATATTTCTGTTTCCAGTCTAGCACCCTAAACAACCTTGCTGAGTCTGTATTTTTGTTTTATAAGATATGTATAATATCTTCCTGCCTGTCTCATGAGTGGCAAGAATCTATATTAAAATGAGCTAATTTAAGAAAAAAGTATTTAGTGCTTCATTTTACAATGTTATTTTACTATAACTTTTTCCCTCACTCCTAGGTGGCTCCTTTTGTCACTGTTCACAGTGATTATCCCAAATCATATTTTCTTTATACTGGTCCCTTTTTCCTCCCCCTCATTTTCTGCATAAAGTCTAATTCTCAAATTTCAAAGAGAAAATAGACTTCATCTAGCTGTATGTTCTTGCCTTCCTCCATTCTTACAACTTCACCCATATACTCACCCAGCCTATCTTCTTGTGACAAGAGAGTCAAGAAAATATGTCCCAATTCCTTCTAACGGCTAACCCTTTACTCTGTGTCTACACCCCCTTCCTTTTTACTTCTGGGACTGTATCCTCACATGACTTCCTTTCACTCTCCTACTATCAATTTCATCCCCTTCTCCCCTCTTCTGCTGTCCCTCAATCTATCATCTTTCTCTTCAAAAAATTTTCCTTCAACCTTGCCTCACTCTCATATTCTTTCCCCTCACACCCTTAACCAACAGATTACTCAAAAGAGCCTTCTGCCTTCACTATGCAACTTCTTTCTCTCTCATCTATGCCTCAATTTACCACGTTCTGACTTGGGGCGTTACCACCCATTAAGGAACTCTGGATTGACAAATCCTGTGCCTGTGTTCTACCCTACCTAGCTCCTAAAGTGACACCACTCATCATCCACTTCTTCAAACTCTTTCCTGAGTTACATGACAGGTATTCTCTGGCTTTACCTCCACCCCTTTCACTGCCCCTTCTCAGAATCTTTTGGATAGTTTCATTCCTAAACTCTATTCTTTAATTTCTAAACTCTCTGCCTATTAAATTTCTTCCATTCAAGTAACTTCAAATACCACCTCACTCAAGACTCCCCAAATCCATCTAAGTAGCTCAGACTTCTTAATGACTACCATTCCACCTACAGAATTAAATTCAAATTGCTGCATTTTTCACAGTGTCGCTTAATTCCCACGGCTACCCCACTATATCTCATTATTCTCCTTTTAAAACTATCAATGGTTCTCCACTACCTTCAAAATAAATTCAACCCAATACTTTATTTTTAGAAAATACACACTGAAATATTTAGAAGTAATCAAAAACAGGTAAAGTAAATCTATACCCCATGAAATACAGCTAAGGATATTATTAATAATCTAGTGTCTGCTTAACTCATCTCTTATAAACTCTCTTCTAAAATGAAGCACATTGATATTAACACCTAAAACCAAACATAAATTCACTGAGCTACAGCAGTTACAGAAATAGCCTTAGGGATAGAATGGGGGTAGCAGAGATACTGAATCAAAATACTTTATTTTGTCAGTAAAGTGATAGAATCAATCCAGCACAGCTTAGTTTCTATCAAGAAGGTTGTATAAAGTATAGGAGAGTGAGACAGCTGAGTAAGGGGAGAAAAACAAGGGATGGTCATAAACTTTTAAAATTTGGTTGTGCAAGCCAATAGATGTTGTGCTCTCACATCGATGTTTCTCTCTCCCTTTCTTCTTCTCTCTCTAAAAATCAATAAAATATTCTTTAAAATAAAATAAATAAAATTTGGTTGCACAAAACCAGAAAGAGCTATAATTTCAATACATACCTCAGTCCACACTTTAATACACTGTTTCATAGAACCATTAACTTCTGGATGCCACAAAAAATCCTAAGAGAAATGTAGGAGGAAAAAAAAGGTCAAAGAAACTTTTATATCCACCATTCAAAATAAGGCTTAAGGTATCTCTTATAGAGCACATAAAAGTAAACCACCACAAACCACCACCTCATTGGTTGCCAGAGGGGCAGGAAGTTGGGAGACTGGGTGAAAGACGTGAAGGGATTAAGAAGTGCAAAATGGTAGAAACAAAATAGTCACAGGGATGTAAATACAGCATATGGAAGGAATACAGGCAATAATATTATAATAACTATGTATGGTGCTAGGTGGATACTGGGAATATTGGGGGGAACACAGTGTAAAGTATATGATTGTCTGACTACTATGGTGTACACCTGAAACCAATACGAAATAATAGTGAAAGTAAATTGTAATAGAAAAAAAATTACTAAAAACTTGTATTAAAATAAATGTACCATAAGACAAAGCTCAAAAACTAAAGCCAAATGCATATTATTTAAAAGATACGTACAACACATATAATTCATTTCCTAATTAAATCTATCTCAAGCTACAAAAAAATTCAAAAACCCAAAAAACAAAAACCACCACCTTGTCTATGTCACTTCATCTCCCATCTCAATTCAGCAAGCATTTCACAATAGTTTTCCCTGTATCCACTTCTGCTTTTCTCTAAACTATTTTCTACATTTTAGTCAGAGGGATCTTTCAGAAATTTAAAATCTGACCTTGCCCCATCCCTGCTTAAATATTCCAGGAATTTCAAGTGCCCTCAGAATAGATTCTGGTCCTTAAAGTTGCTAAGAAGGTGCAGGATGACCTGGCCTCTGCCTAGACATTGTGCCTTTTCTCCTGCCACCTTCCCCCTTGCTCCATGTACCCTTTCGGTTCTCATTCAGCTCCTGGAATGCTCTATGTGCTCATTTTCTCTAGGACTTTGCATGTACTGTTCCTTCTGCCTAAAAGGCTCATACTCTTCCACTGAGCCTGACAAGCTCTTACTAATCTTTGAGGCCTCAGTTAAAACATCACTTCCTCAAGGAGGAAAACTACTTTTCATTTCTTGCTCTGTAGATTTCTAATGCCCCACTTTTTCCCCTTTGCCATCCTTACCCCACATTTATTTGTATGTAAAGGACTATAATGATTTGCAAGTTCCATTAGGTCTAGGATATTGTTTTCTTGATCCTCACTGTATTCTCAGTATCTAGAAGTCACTGAGACTGGGAATTTAAAAATTTATATATATGCTTTGATGGACATTAATCTTGAACAAATACTGGTTTCAAATTAATGTATAAAATTATTTTTTCCTGGATAAAAATCTGAGAGACCAAATTTTCTATTTTATTACACAAAGCAGTGCACACAAACATTTATTTTACTATTATATACTCTCAATACACTGAAATATATTTAGTACATACAAAGTATTAGCTGATCTGTAAATAAGTTAACCAATAAATATAGTTTTGATATAACACTTAGCTTACTATTACATGAACTTACCACTTTAACTGATGCAATCTTGTCTTCAAAAGGAATGTTTTCATGCTGCCATAAAAAAGGATACAAAACAGAGCAATATTAGTGTATAAATTTTATGTAAATAATTCTCCCTTTAGCTGTTTTTGGTTTATTTATGCATCATATCTCAGTTCTCTATATTCAACCTGAAGGAGAAAAGACCTGCATGAATACCAAAAAGTCAGTGACACTAGTTAAATTGTTTATACGTAGTTTTCCACATCAAAGATATAGTTCAAAGATAAAACCTCAACGACAAACAAGCAGCAAGCCATATGAACACGCCTATATAAATTATCATTTTGCCAAGCTTGCCACGATCCCAATTTAGTCTAGTACTATTATCTATGCCAGAGACAGACTGCTTCCCTACATTTCCTGAGTCCCTTCCAATTAGAACAATAGGGCTAGTCTGGGCCAACATAATGTGGCTAGATATTATGTGGGTCACTTCCAGGCTGAATTTCCCAGGGCAACTCTCTGGTCTCCAGCTTAACCTGATGCAGAGACTGAGGAAGCTGAATGATCCAAATGGTGTAACTAGAAGAGGGTGAAAATTACACAGCAGGAATCCCTGAATGACTGCATGGAGCAAAGCCTCTTGCCAACCCTTCTGGGACATGCGGTGCTAAGTGAGAAATGAACTTGTTTTGTTAAAATTCTAGAGTGTTTGTTGCTGCGGCAACATCTAATCCATTCTCGCCAATATACAAGGATAGGTCCTGTCTGAACCAGAATAGACATATGACTCTAGGCTATTATAGGTTTCACTCTGAAGGCAGTAAATAGTCCAGTTGTAGAAAAAATTAAAATCTGGAGACAACTTCTTATAACCAAATGTTTCATATAAAAAACAGAAATCCTTTTAGAGTTAAAAACAGAGGGTGTGGTGGGGGCTAGAAGCTCATTCTCTATCTAAAGCCAAAGTTAATGAGTTTTCATTAATTTAACCAGACAGATAGTATTTATTTTTATATCTCTGTGAAATAAAGTTTCCCTTTATTAACAAGCTAACTTTTAAAATTTTTATTAGTCCTGTTCAAGCATCATTTCCTGGAAGGACTCTTGGGACTATTAATTCAATGGAACCCTTAAGGTGTGTTATATGAAAGTTTCCTTTGCCAAGTAAGTGTGGGAAATACTGGGTCAGACAAAATCATACAAGTGTTCTGTTCTCCTCCTCCCTATCTTAACTTTGTTAAAATTTTCCTCAGGGAAATAGTGTCATGAACTTTCTTTTTCTTCCCTTTGCATAGTTAAATTAATTCAACTCAATCTCTTCTTTTCCTTTATTGTTTTAATGTAACATCTAATACATACAAAAGAACATGACACATTTGTGTGAGTCACAAAGCATAGTAAAAACACATAAGCACTTGTGAATCCATGGCACAAATCAGAGCATTACCAGCACTGAACAACATATGTGGCTCTTTCCCTCTTTATTCCTTGCTTTACCCAAAGGAAACAGTTATCTGGAATTTTGTTTATTTTTTTATCATATAGTTTTGTCAGCAGTATATGCATCCTTAAATGACATGTTGTTTAGCATTGTTAACTTTCCAACTTTCAATTCTGAAAATTTTCAAACTTACAACACAGTTGACAAAATTATAATGAACACCCAAATGCCCTTTACCAACTAATATTTTTCACACTAGCTTTATGTCCCTCTCTGCACACACATACAGTTTTCCTCTTTTGCCAAACCATATGAAAGTAAAATGCAGATTTAACAGTTCATTCTTAAATATGTAAGCGAAATATGTTTCCTAAGAATATGAACATTCTCTTACATAACTGTAACACTACAATCCTATCTAGGAAATTTGATATTGGTAAAATAATCTAATTTAACATACGGGCCATGTTCAAATTTCTCTATGTCCTCTCTATAGGTTTTATATTTTAATCTAGAATTCAATTAGAATCAGGTATTACATTTAATTGTCGTCTCTTTAGTTTCATTTAATCTAGAATATTCCCTGGCCTTTAAAAACATATATATATATGTATATATCAATTTAGTATATCAATACTAAAATACATCAAATATTATATCTATTATTTTTGTAGAGTCTAGGACATTTCATACAATGCACCAAATCCAGATTATAAACAGCACTGGTAGTAACCTTCATGCATATGTCTCTTACTACATGTGTAGAGTTTCCCTAATAATAGTTCTAAAGCAGTGATTGTCAACCTTTTTATCTCATGGCACACATAAACTAATTACTAAAATTCTGCAGCAAACCTAAAAACACACTATATTTTTTGCCAATCTGACAGAAAAAAAAAAGGTATAATTTTGATTCATTCACACTGGATGGCTATCGTGTTGGCTGCTGTCATTTATTTACTTGACAATCTAAGGGAAAAGAGGTGAGTGCCCTTGACTAAATAATTAGGTATTGCATGTTTTAAAAATTCTTGCAGCACACCAGCTGAAAATCGCTGTTCTAAAGGTTCACAGACTATTCAAAAGTTCTGACAATACAAATTATTTTCTGAAGTGTTGGTAACAATTCATATTCTCACCAACAGTTTATGAGACACAGACTCCCTAATACATCTTGTCAGACTTATTTTTTGCCATTATCAAACTTAATTTCTGCCACTAAAGTAGGTATAAATAGTATCTTGTTATGGTCTTGATTTGCATTTCCTTAGTTAAATATCTTTCAGATTTACATGGGATTTGTTTTCTTCTGTGAAATGCCTGGTCATGCCTTTCCCCTTTGTTTCTGTTGTGTCATCTTTTTTATTAATTCGTGGTTCCTTATATCTGTTGGATGTTATAAATATCTTCTCCCAGTTTATAGCTAGCCTTTTTTCTTTAAGGTATCTTTTGATGAACATATACTCTTTGTTAGATGGGCCAGGTACAGAAGCTCACCAGGGCAGGAAGCGCGGGATGTCTAGCAAGGGGCAAAACTGGGAAAACAAGAACCTTGTCCCCAAGGTAACCTATCCTGCCCCAGCATATCGCTGCTTGTGCGGTTTAGACTCCCTGAGCTTTTCCTCCCTAAAGATAACATCTGGGCCTCAGTTGTGTTTCTGCTCCAAGCCCAGAAAAGCAGCAAAACCAAAGTGGCACCGTGGCCGCCTCAGGACCAGACACATTGACTGATGACCCCTGCCCTGGCATCAATAGGTCAGTGGAAGAGCACCCCTGGAAAGCTGATGAATATTCTGTTGAGACACTCCCCTGAGACGTCCCCAAAGATTTCCACCCGCAGGAGAGAGAGAAATATGCTCAGGACAAAGAACTCAGCGCATACTCCCCACCAGAGGAGCACGCCAGTGCAATCTCCATCCCTCCAAGGGGACCCCAGGACACCTGCAACCAGGAGAGCAATGGGCAGTGCAGCTCGTCCCGGGCTTACCCCCTGAACCTGTATCCAAGGTCCCCTTCTCTCTCTGACTTCTCAGTGAGCCAATGCAGCCCAGCCTGGGCTCTCCTGTTGCTCCTTCTATGCTCTTTTTTATTTCACTGTCCCAAGTATATTTTGCTGCCACCATGGACCCAGCACTGTGTAGCCCTTCCCTTTGGATATCCCCATCCCCTTTTAATAAATTTAATTTTTCTTTATTAACCCGTCTGACATGGCTAGTTAGCCTGCCCCAGCACCACCACTGCATTAACCTTTCACTCTTAATCTTAAATATGTAAATTTATCTATCTTTTATTTTATGGTTAACACTTTTTGTTTCTTATGTAAGAAACTTTTCCCTACGTAAGATAATCAAGATATTATCCTACTTTTTTTTCCAAAGGTTTCAAAGTTTTGGCTTCCACATTTAAGTCTGAATTCATCTAGAAATGAATTTATGGTATAAAATATAAGGCAGGGGTACAATTTCACATTTTTTCAATACATAACCAATTGTTTCACTATCTTTAATTGACCGGACCTTCATTTCCCCAGGAATCTTCAGTGGTATATCTGTTACTTATTAAGTCTATATGATGTGTGTCTATTTTAGAATTCTATATTCTGCTCCATTCGTTGGTTTAGCTCTACCAATACCACTCTGTCTTAATACAGAGTTAAAACAAGTCTTGATATTGGAGAACAGGTCCTTTCCACCTTGTTCTTCAAGTCTATCTTAGTTATTTGTCCACTTCCCTTCATATAAAATTGAGAATCAACTGGTAGTTATTTGTCCACTGCCCTTCATATAAAATTGAGAATCAACTGGTAAAGTTCCACAACAAAACCTATGGAGATTTTATTTTAATTATGTTGAACCTATAGATCAATTTTGGAATAACTGATATCTTTACAATAGTGAGCCTTCCCATTCCAGAATACAGTCTATAGTTTCCATTTAATTATATCATTTTACATTATCTTTTGAGTAAAGTTTTATGATACTTTTCTACATACAGATCTTCTACATTTGCTATGTTTATTCCTACATACTACAGTTTTTGTTATTATTGCATACAATATATTTTAAATAATGTTTTGAACTCTATATTCCTGGGTTGTCTAAATGAAAGTAATTAACAGCTTTACTGAGTTACTATAATTAATTTTTGTATATTCATTTTATAATCAGCTATCTTATTAAAATTTTTATTACATCTAACAAATTTTCTAGAGATTCGTTAGCATTTTCTTTATAGACAATTATATCATAGGAAATTCTAAGTTTTCTTTCCAATCCCTACATCTTTAAATTCTTTCTTTGGCTAACATGATATTGAATATAAGCAGCAATAATGGGCATTCCTGTCTTCTTCCCGAATTTAATGGAAATGTGTCTAACATTTCACCAATAAGAATATTTACTGTAGATTCCTAGAATTTTTATCAGGTTAAGTTAGAAGACAGGAACTTAACTAAGACAATAATACCAATTCTTTGATACCTTTGGAACTTGTTTAATGGCCCAATAGTAAAAAAAGTTTCCATGTATGCTTTGAAAAAATATATTCTCTGGATTTTTAGTATATTCTTTAAGTATTGAGCTATGAATTTATAAAGTCAGCATATGAATAATGTCCTATGGGCTAATTTATTTGCTCGTCCTACTGCATGAGTAGTGAACAGCTCTCTCTCCATAATGAAGAATTTGTCAACTTTTCACAGTAATCATATTCACTTTTAATTAAAACTATCCTATATTCTTTTGTTTTAGGTATGTCTCTTTAAGCAGAACAAAGTTCTTTTTAAAACCAATTTGAAAATCTGTGTTTAGTTGACAAGTTTACACTACTTGCACTTATTTTGATTATGAATGTTTCCACTATCTTACTTTTTGATTTCTGGCTCCTTCACATATACAGATTTTTCATATATGTATAATATATGTAAACACCAATTTTTATATGTACATATAAGTATTTTCTGTATATATACTTGTATGTATATATGTGTTTATGTATAAAACATATTTGGTATTAGATGAGTTTGGTTTTAATTTTTTCTTCTGCTGGTTTGGAACTTACACAACCTAATCCCTTCTTTTTAATCCTTGCCCTTGAAGTTTTACTATGCATCTTTAAATTAAGTTCTACACTAAGATAACACCTTAAAGAGTAAAGAGGACATTAGAACACTTTACTTGGCATAATTTCCCTCTGGCTTATATGCTATTATTGGCCAGTTCTCTAGTACCATCTTTTTATAAAGTATAAAAATAAGTAAATAATCGTTATCTCGTGCTAAAAAAAAAAAAAAAAAAAGACATTATTTTATATGGGCACTATTTATTTAGATTTACATGCATGTTTACTATTTTCTTTAACCATTGTTTCTTATATTTGAGATCTTTTTTCCCCCTGAATTATTTCCCTCCTCTTTGAAGTTTATGCTTTGGAAAATTTTTAGAAAAATTCTCATAAGTTTTTACATATCTGCAATGTCCTATATTTCAAGAATAGAGAAATTTGTATGCTAGGTATACAATTCCAGGTTGAAACTTATTCTCTCAGAATGTTAAAGCTATTATTCTACTGTCCTCTGGCTTCCAATATTACTACTGAGAAATATGCTGGCCCAAAGTTTTCTGCATCCTGGGCACTGCCACTATTGGCATCTGTCTTCAGGGCAACCCAAGTCTCTGCTGGGTGTCTACCGTTAGTGTTCCCATCTCTAGTTTTGCCTCATAGTTATTCCTTTATAGGGAGTGTCTTCCATTTCTTCAAAACCTAGAAATACATCACCAAGTATTTTTTTAATTTAGGATTTAGTTGGTTTCAGGTAGAGGGGGCCCCAGAGTATCTAGCCTGCCAGCTGGAAGCAACACAAACAGGTTTCTTCACTGCAAGACTTTTCAAGTTTTTAATATCCTCACCTAAATTAAAAGTGTTGAAGAGGGGGATATGATATCCAGCTCTGCCCAAACTTATTTGACCAGAGCTTCTCAAAGAATTATTAAGTATTCATTTGAAAAAAGTCCTGCTCTAAAGCTTTTTTAAAAAAAATTTTTTTTGCCTCAATACAGAAAAGAAACATATTCAAACAAAGAATTATCTTCAACACTCCTATTCTACCCAAACAAACCCATACCAAGGCTTAAATAATAATAACAACAACAACAATAATAATAATAATAATAATAATAATAATAATAATAATCAGCTTTTATAATATGCCAGGATGTGCTAGGCACAAGAATTTAAAAAAATAATCATCTCTGTCCTCAAGTTGTTCAGAGATAAGAGAACCAAGTAAAATACAATTTGGCAAATGTTCCACTAGCAGTTTGAACCACATAGTTTCTTAGCTGTCCCTTTAAGACTGTGACAAACTGTCTTTGTTTCTTTTTGCAAATGCAAATAAATTTAAATGTAATTGCTTCGTAACTGTGAGATAACTATGAACCTCTAGAAAATAAAAATTGGAAACCTAGGTGTCATAACTAGGCTCAGAAAACAATGTACCACATTGTACCTACTTTTGGCTATAAACTAAACCATTACACTTATTTCAATTAACTGTTGCCAAATTCATTATTCCATAAAGTCACACTATCCTAATCCTAGAAATATTAAAACTGTTCCTCTGAAATCAGAAATCTCTCTACTTTTTATAAGTTTACTAAAGTGTTTTAGTTTAAACTGTGATAACCTCATGTCATTAGTTTCAACTCTTCTGTATAATTTCATGTGTATAAATACAAAAGGAAACTACATTTATAGATACTAAATATAATGCAAAGTTGCCTTTATGATTTTCCATTATTCAGCTTTAAAATCTTTACTAGTCCTTCCTATGGACAAAACCTCTAATAGCCTAAGGGCTCTTCTCACAAAAAATTGTTCCTAAAAATTTAGCATCCACTACCATCATCATTATGTGCCTAGCTACTTGTGAAGTCCTAATTGTGAAGTCCCTAGTTTTTCAACTCCTAACCACAGGGCAAGCTGATGTGTACAGACAGATTTTCATCATAAATTCAGGAGATATTTCCCCTATAATTTTGAACTTTCTTGTACTTCACTTTTCTCCTTGCCATTCCCCACTCCCAGTCATATGCAGTTGAAGACAGGGATTAGAACACTGGATCACTTAAAAATGGATAAACAGAATAATATGATGAGACAGTTAACAAAATTTAACTAATTAATTATTAACACACATACAGAGAGATGTTCATACTTGTTAGTTTTCAAAGACACACACACACACTTTTTTGGTTTCTGGTTTTTCTCCTAGAAGAACGCCTAGATAGAAGATACACTTTTAAAATAAGAAATTTTTTATAAAAAGAGCACACATTTGTTGTTACATTGTTGTTTTAATTGTATAGCATGATTGCCCAGTACCAGTAAGGCTGCAGAAAATTAGACCCTGACATACATGGCTTAAGTATAAATTAAAACAGTTTACCAATATAGTAAATAATTTTTAAAGTATTTATATTCTTTAACCTAATATTTGGATGATAAAGATTCTATCCTAAGGAAATAATTTAAAAAGCTAAGTTTTCACACAAAGGTTTAATTAAAAATGTCCTTTTTAAATTGCAAAGTAAAAAATAGAAAACTACAAAAAGTTAAAAGGGAGGATTATATAAGTTTACATTATATCCACTCAATAATATGTTCGCATTATGAAGATACTTATGCTGATATTATATAATAATATGGCGAATTATGATAAGTGGTGGGGAAAGGAGACATAAAATTGTACAAGCTAAAAGATTACAATTATGTCTTAAAAAAAGAGACTGAAAAGATACATGGCAAATAGTAAAAGGAGAATAAGGATATTTTCTTCCTAAGAAATAAAAAAAAAATTCCGTGGAAAGAATTTGTTATTTCTGAAAACTAAAAGTTTAAGTTAATAAAAGGCTTGCCAATACCCACCACTTCTTTTTCTTATGCTCCCCATTACAGCAAATCACCCCTTTATTCCCTTTCCCTTTCCCAAAACCATAGTAAAACTTTTATATTTCCTTGCATTGATGTGAAAAGGCACATTCCTCCTAAAACTATTCAGCTGGTTAACTTCGAACACAATACCCCTAATAAAGAGAACAGACAAATTTTACCTTATTTCCTTCTTCTTTGAACTGAGGATTAATTATTTTTACAAATGAATAAAACAATTGACGAATTCTGGAATCTCCAATAAATGCAATATGTTTATCTACAAGGCAGTTCTTTGCTTCACTGAAATCAACAAAGAAACATTAATTAAAATAAAATCAACATACTGGCACTTCAAAGCACATAGTTTGTGAAGAAAGTAGTACATGATTGTTATACATATAGTTACTACTTTGCTTTAAAAACAGATGGCCTCATTTGCTTAACCTACCAGCTCCTGTATAATCAACTAACTCCCAATAATAACAGCCCCCATTTAGTAAGTGTTTAAGATGAACTCTAACCATATTAAGCGTTTTATATCCATTATTTCAGAATAAGTCTATGAGGTGTAGGTATCCAACTTCCAAAGCAAGAGTCTTTCGCTCAAGGGCTATTGCCTTGGGCCTGCTTCTCTCTCACCTGAGTTAAAGCAGCCTGGCCAAAGCTCTTTCCCTAATGCTCTTGGGAGGAATCTTCATTTGGACTCATCTCCACCCCTAATCTCCTTCAGCAATCCTCTACCACCATCATATATAGAAGTACCATATAGTTACTGTCTTTGTTTCACCAACCCTTCTCCACTAGATATTACGACCCATCATAGGAAAAAAAAAATCAAACAAAAAATGAAGAAACTTACCTGATTTTGTATTTATGCATCATACAACTGTGAGGTTGCCAAACTTTCTCTCCAAGAAATCTGCCACTCGAAAGAAGGTACTCACATGAATCATTGCCTATAACAGTTAAATACAACAGTGTTGTAAATAATAGTTAATTTCTTATATGTTGGTTATCTGACCCCACGTAAGCTTTTTGAGATGAGAAAATAGTCTTTATGCTTCACTATACCTTTGAGGTACATATTACTCATCCATGAGAAACATGATAAATATAAATACATTACTATTCAGGAAGATAAGAACCACTAATAACAGATACTTCACCCTAGAAAAGACTCCCTAACTCCTAAATGCTACACTCACTGCTTTGGGAGTTCTTCCTGCTTCAGGTTTTCTTTGTGGGGACATCAACTCAATCACAGACTAGCCTTTGTATCTGTTTATCACTCCTACTTCGAGTTGGGAAAGAAAAGTTTAATGGATAAAAGAGAAGACTTTGGAAATGACTTCTTCCTATTCAACTATTATAATACATAGTGTATTAGCATATCTGGAAACCTTGTTAATATTGAAATATTTTATAAACCTACTCCCTGATTTTCATAGCTTCCCTGTGAGTATGCTACCCCTATTCTGTAAATGTGTGAACAGAGAAAAAGGCTTATTCAGGAATCTCTTAAAAAGCTTAATAAAATTTCATCCTTTTACAATCTTAAAAAGATAAGACTTAAAACTATGTTAGCCACAGGTGGCCAAAGATACACATGATCAGTATCAGTAACAAACTGCAGATTTCACAGTTATTAATATTCAGCCTCTCTACTTCTCTTGGTATCTCCTGCCCTCCTTTAGGATGACCAATCAACGCCTCCCAGTATGGCTGGGACTGTCACAGTTTACACAAAGTTCCACAACTGGGAAGCCCTCCAGTCCTGTGTAAACTGGAACAGGTACTGTACATTAACGTAAATGACTGAAGGAGTTAAAAACAGGTTGGGGGCATTTAAAAAATTCCAATATGTCAAATGGATGAGGGAAAATGAGATGCTTAGATTAACCATGGGGTTATAATAAAATATATGCATTATTTAATATGGAGTTCTTTATTAACAGATAACAGTAAACTCTGTTTGTTTTACAAATAGTTAAGGTCAGGACAGGGTGTCTCATAAGAGGAATATTACAGAACAAGAATTGTACTGAACCATTCAGGCTGGAGGAAGGGAAGACCCAAAGATATTTAAAGGAGTGCACATCTTTTCTCTCTCAATCCTGTTATCTATTTATCTGGCCAACATATAGATGTAAGGTAACACAAATGCAAGACAGGCATGTATAAATAATGAAAGTATTGTTACTTCAGTGTCATAAATTTTAAAATAGAACGGAAAGGAAAAGTGAAAATACTGCATTATTGTGTTGGTGGAAAACTGGATAAGGAAAACAGACTATCAATTATTAAATTTTTACAATTATATATGTAGTCTATACAGGCTTTCTGTATTTCAAAGATTTTAAAATAACATCTCTTTAAAGAAACTATAAATAATCAGTTCTTAATTCTTCCCAATTATTAAAAACTAGTTATAGTTCCAAAAAAAAAAAATTAAGCTATATAAATAATCAAGAAAGGGTACAAAGGACTATAGGAACACATAATTAAGTTACTTTCCTTAAAAGAGCACTCCTGCTGCATTCTTTTATAATGGTCACATAGCAAAATCCTAGTAAATGTTTAAAATTAGGATGAAAGCCTGGCCAGGAGTGGCTCAATGGTTGAGCATCGGCCTAGGATCCAGGCGATCGGGGTTCGATTCCTGGTCAGGGCACATACCTGGGTTGTGGGCTTGCTCCCCAGTGGAGGGCGTGCAGGAGGCAGCCGATCAATGACTCTCTCATCACTGATGTCTATCTCTCTCTCCCTCGCCCTTCCTCTCTCTGAAACCAGTAAAGATATCTTTATAATAAATAAATAAATAAAATTAGGATGAAAATCCCACATTTATAGCATTTCTACCTTTTTAAATACATCTATTAAACCAAATAGAAAGTTAGTAACACATTTATTTTCTATAAGAACTTGCAAATAACCAGGTTATTAATTCTGTGGAGTTTTTCTTTCTTCCTCCTTTTTTAAAAAAGTTATTTGATTTTTGTTTTTTAATAGACACCTAAACAGAAACACACCTTGATCAATATTCAGTGTGTGGAATTACGTTATTTGTTAACCATCCACGTGGGTCATTAATATGATTTTCTGGAGATGGACATCCCATAACCAGTCTTTTCTTCACTAAAAGTTGTGTTTAAAAATGCCAAGTTCTTGGTTTCCTCCTCAAAACTACTACTCACACATTGTTTTTCAGTAGTTCAGTTAGTATGAAGCAACAGCTTTAACCTGATGAACCCATATTAGAAAATCCCCACAGCAAAAACAGGTTTGAAGTTGTCACTAACCAAAAAGCACTGTAAACACAGGATTTTGAGACTCTGGTCTTTCCAGGGAAAAAATTCTTAATTTGCTAATGAATGCTAGTTGATGACGACTCTTGTTAAAATATTTTATGATGCAAAGTTGTTGTTTTATAATCCTGTATCTGAAATTAATAGTCTCTGCATATCAGTTAAGGTCCCGTCAGAAGACAGAAACTATACCAGCTGCTTTAATAGAGAGAATCTAGTATGAAGAGTTGTTAGAAAAGTAAAAGAATTGCTAACTGGACAACTGAAAAGAAGAGACTGGCTTTTAATATTTGTCAATAAAATAAATTAACCTGATCTAAAAAGGAAAATTCTACAAAATCCCATACAGTAAAAGTTCTCTTTTTCTTGGAAAAAAATATTTTTGGATCAAATCAGTAAATGTAAATCTAGATGTAAAATAAGTTAACATGCCATATTTTTATTATATATACTAACTGTATGTGGCATATGCTGGCATGTATTTTCCTTTCAAAATTTACCCAGCAAAATCCCAAACAAAAGAACACAACAAAACCAGTTGTTATTTGCAATTGCCTCATATAATTCTGATAGCTACTTTAATACAACCAGCATGAGATGAAAGTTGCCAAGTGCTCAGATAAATCAAGCTATGAACACACACACACACACACACACACAGAGCAACTGAAGGGACAGAATTATCTACTTCAGCTATCTCCAATACTAAGATTATCTAGATGAATGGCTGTCTCCCTTTTCATTCTGTTATCTTAAGCATACGCATTCTGGTTTGTCAATCTAAAGTTTCAGGTTTTTATGCATGATTTTTCTATAGTAGAAAAGTCAAGTAAAAAGCAAGTAAAAAGACAAACATGTTTTGAAAAACAGTATGTAACAACTGAAGAAAACATCTGATGTGCTAAGTAAAGCATAGCTGATATTTTCCTTTGAATAGAATATCTCTGCCATACTGCAAATTTAGACAAATCACCCTACCAAAGCTGTGTGTTTCTTACCACCAACCATGAAAATACCAGATCATAGTTTACAATATGATCTGTAGTATACCTTGCCTAAAATTCAGCAAGTTATACTTTAGTCTATGCTGAAAAATCAGCATTTACATTTTTCTTTAGACAAGCTAGGAGTGCCTCATTATAAGTAGTGTCATAGAAATCAGGATTTTCCTAGCAGTCAAAGAAAGAAAAGGCTAATAGACCTAGGGCTACTTTTTTCTTGCTTTAATTTCTGAAGCTTTGAACTTACTTTCTCCAAAAAATGTGTTATCTAACATTTGCATTTAATACACCTAGTGAAAGAAAGGATTTAGATTTCAACAAAATTAAAGTATCTGTAGTAAGTTAACTTTATCAATTAAAAAACTGAAATATATCCAGATTAGAACTACTCTTAGGGCAATAGATTCTGGCCTTTTGTCACAGAAATATTTTAAATTCATAATCACAATATTAATAGACATTTGTGATTCAGTAATGTTAGAGATTGATAAAATTTTGAAAAGATATAGTTAAAAGGTTATTTTAAAAACGTGATTCTACTATATTATGTGAAAATAATATTAATGCAAAAACCCCCTACTTTCTAAAATTGAGATCAGAACATACTATTAGAACATAAAATTCAATTAAAAGTGGAAGAAACAAATGCAAGGAGGAAAACAGAAATAAGGACTTTAAAAATCTATCTCTCATAATTATTTTTGAAGTTAAACTCTGTGTATTAAGTTTTGATGATTTAAAGATAAAATACCCATGGAAACTCAAGGGTGTTTTGTGTGGGGGAGGATAAAAATTATTATAATACAATATAAGTATGTACTAATTGTTGTAAAAACACTGAAATCCTAATTCCTACCTCTGTGGTGGTAGCATCTGAACCAGGCCTTGAAGGAAAAACCTGTACTTTCTCTTCAGGAGAGAAAGACCACTGCAGACAGAGAAAATCAAATATTTCTGAGATATGTAAAAGGCAAAGTATATTTAGATTGTGAGTCCAGAGTTTAGGAAGAAGAAAACAGGTAATAAAAAGTAAGCTGGTGAGAATTTGAAGTTCTACATACACATGCAACTTTTAAAAAGTCACTTTACTAGAAAAAGAATAGGAAGACTCTTGGCTGGTACTGTGAGGATGAATTAATGCTTCTAAATGGTTTAATCCATGTTCCCTCTGGAAAATGCTTTCCCATTCCATCTTCTATACATCAACACAGTGTAAGCTCTGAGAAAGGCAGACTATAACAAAGTGGCATGAGGCTGACTAACTGGGTTCTAACTCCTACCTCAGTCATTAACTGTATATCCTTAGGCAACTTATCCTCTCATGGCTCATCTTTAAAATGTAAATAACATTGCAGCTCAAGAATCTAAGAGCATTGATTATAAGACACATTATTATTTTATGTAATGGTAGGAAAAATGTTATCAATTAAACTGTGACATACAATCAATGATTTAAAAAGTCATCCTGATTACAGAAATGTTAAAGACCAGGCAGGGGAGGAAGATGAAACATGGTAAGTTGTATCCACCTCATAGAAGGTTATAAATACAAAATGAATTAAAACGTGTAATACCGCTGGAACAGTACCTGGCATATAATAAGTGTTCACTGTTAGCATGTAGTGTTTGCCAAGCTTTACTATGTGCGGTGTATAATTCTTTCTTTTACTTTGTGGTCTGTAAATGAAGCAAGAGGTACTGAATATGTGTATTCTACTGCATATACTCTATCTTGCCTGAGGCATGCTCATACACTGGAGATTTTATTAGAGAGACTAAACCTCTATATTTAATATAAGGTCCTTTTTTATTCTAGAGACTTAGGATATTGTGATTCAAGTGTATAGTTATCTTTGTGTAAAGGGAATTGCATCTGACTCAGTTTTACACTGCCAAAGCATAAGGATGGCTAAAAAGTTCCTGGTAAGATTATTTTTCCCAGTCTCTGGCTCAAGTTCTTGACATTCAGTCTGGGCAAGTACACACACCAGGTGTTCTGCTTCACACTCAAGGAACTGAAGCACCTAGGGAAGCTGATGACTTAGCTTCTGGAGGAGGCTTTATAAACAGCCCCAGATTGCTACACTGACTCATAAGGTTCCATCTGACATTCTATTTCCCCTGCTGAGGACAGATCTTGAAAGGATGAAATACTCTAAATATAATCATTAGTACCCAAGCTTATCAAAAGATAAAAGCACAATTAAAAAACAGTGGTGGGGGGGGAGTGGAGAAGGGGGAAGACTAGATGTTTACCTTTAGGAACACAGCATCCAAGTTACAGAAAATCGAGTTTGATGACTGTCGTCTTACACCAAACTAGCATATGATTAATAGTGGTTAGAAATCTTTCTTCAAAACTACCACCAATTAATGATCAACACTGCTAGTTTCATTCTGCGCGTGATCTGTTACAGCAACTGCAGGTGAACCCAAGCCCTCCCAGGTCGTATGGCTGTGATCGATAGGAGATTGGAGGAGAAAGGCCAAAAGGGTATAAAAAAGTTATCTTTTTAAATCGATTTAGTGTGCTTACAGAGAAAGCTATTCACCCAGTACAGTATTAGAATATAAGACTTTAAATCTTCAAGCCCTGGAGAAAACAAAGCAGCAAAATTGATGAAAACGGTCTACACTTTGAAAGGCCTCCTGGGGTGAGGAGGGCGCTCCGACTCCAGAGCCCCGTTTGCTGGGTATGGTGCCAACGCGGGTGTGGAGTTAGATGGCAAGGACGTTAAACGCCCACCTGTCCAGTACACATGACATCTTGACCAATTAATCTCACGGTCACCAAGGGCTGCCCTGACGATGGCTTCCATGATACTAAGAGCCAAAAATAAAAGATCCTATCATTATGAATTCCCCTCAGCCTGCCAACCTCTCTCCTAGTGGCATTGTTACAGAGAAAAAGTAATATATATCAACGAACAAGGACAAGTCAGTATCCCTAGGTTACTGAAAGGTAATTCGCTCTGAAATAAGGAGGTCGCTTCTTTACACCGATTTCAAAACCCACAGCGCAGGCCTCCCTTGGAACAGCTCCCAACTTGCTTTCGTCGCCCACCCGGACCTGTCAGCTCAAAACTTCTCATCTATGTGTCTCGGTGCCTTTACTTTGCAGAAAGTGTGCGGCCAGAGCTCCCTGAGCGTTTCTGAATCACAAAGGCCGGGTGACACCTCCTCCATTTGGCCAAGGGCATCCTTTGTCAGCTGTCACCCCCGGCGGCAAAGGAAGATGGGGCGGCCCCCGCCGCTGTCCAACAACTGCTCGGCCCCGCAGGTGCGGGGCAGCGGCCGCACTGAACAAAGGCCAAAGGGCCGGACCCCGCTCGGGGAGCCGGACCCCGCTCGGGGAGGCGGCGGCGCGCTCCAGGCGGAGGCGCCCCCCTCGCAGGGCGGCCTCTGCCCGCCGCCCGCCCGGGCTGCCCCGGAGCCGCCCGTCCGCCCGCCCGCCCGCCCGCGAGCCCCGGGCCGGCGTGTGTCTCCCCGGGTCCCGCTCGCGCCGGGGCCGGGACCCCGGCAGCCCCTCCGGCCAGGCCCGGGGAGGCGCCCCGGACCCCAGCGCAGGCGGCCGGGGGGGCCCAGAGCCAGGGGGCCTCGTCCCGTGGCGGCCGGCGCCGGGGTCCGCCGGGTCGGTCGGGGGCGCCTGGCCCGCCGCCGGGGACACCTGGGGGCACGTGGGGGCACCGCCTCCCCCGCGGGCCGGGCGCGCGAGCGGGCGGGCGGCCGCGCGAGCGTGGGCGTGTGTTGGGCGCGGGGGGCGGCCTCCCGCCGCCGCGTCGCCTCCTCCCCCGGCCGGGGCCGGGGGGAGGGCCCGCTCACCTCGGTAGCGGCGGGAGGCGAGGTGGCACACCGCGAGCAGCAGCACGGCCACCAGCGCCAGCGCCTTGGCGCTCCTCACGCTGAAGTAGTGGTTGATCTCTCGCTTGCCCAGGTTGTAGGCCAGAGCCGCCATCTTGGTTCCTCCATGACAACAGTGCGCGGCGGAGCGGGGAAGGGGCGCCGCGCAGGGGCAGCACTGGGGCTGCCGCCGCCGCAGCCAGGCCAGGAGCCGCCGCCAGTCCCCGCGGCCGCCGCCCGCGCCTCCCGCCGGGGAGCCTGCCCCCGCCGCCGCGGCGCCCGCGGCCTCCTGCCCCGCCTCGGCCCCGGCCGCCTCGGCCGCCTCCCCCCAGCCCCGCCGCCGCTCCGCCGTGCCGGTTCCCGAGGCGCCCCGGACGCCTGTCTCCTCCCCTTCCTCCTCCTCCCCTTCAGCCTCCTGCCTTAATAGCGGCTGCATCTGCGAGGGGGGTCCGGATGCCCAGGGCTCCGGGGTCACGGGCCCCCGACGGCCCTCCGGGGTCACCGGGTCAGGGGCGCCGGCGGGCGGCGGCGGCGGCGGCGGCGCAGACATGGGGCCCGAGGGGAGGGGACGGGGCTCCCGCGGCCCGGGCGCCCGCCCCGGGGCTTTCTCCTGCTTCCTGGCCGGTACCTGAGCCCAGTTGGGGCCAATAGAACTGCAGGTCCGGATGAAAAGTACACATGCCTCCACTTCCTCCTTCCCCCAACACACCCCTCGACGAGCTTTCCCTCCGGAACCTGACCCCGGGGCCAAGGCCACCCCACGTCACCGGGCTGCCCTGGGCCGTCCCGCTGCCCCCGATGCCTGCCTGCGGGGGGTTGAGGCCGCGGCAAGACCGGCCCGAGCCCAGCCCTGGCCCGTGTCTCTTGTAACTTTTTTTTTTTTTTTTTTAAGGCCTGTTTGCCCAATTCCAGTGGACAAAGATGCACCAAAGTCCAGGGCAGAAGGTGCGCTGGGAGCCCAGCTGGGTGCGGGCGTTGGTGAGACGAGAACCGCGCTCTCTCTGTTTACACAGGGGTTGGCTGGTGGATGTGCCAACGTCCCGCTCGGAAGGTGGTTAATATTTTGTGGTTGTCAACAAAGGGAGCGCTCCTTTGCCCCATGAAGCGCTGGTTTTCTAGCCTCCGCCCTCCTCTTCTCCTGTTGTGTTTTGCTTTTTATTCTGGTCTGTCCTGTACTGCCTTCCAGGTGGGACTGGTTATGGCTGTTACGTTGCTTCCCTCGCTCCTTGCCTTGTGTAGAGTGAGTCCTTGGTGAGTTGGGGTGTTTTCAAGTACTCTTGACAACTTCTCCCAGCTAGCCACCCCTGAGCTTGTGTTTATGGGCCCCTCTTAAAATTGTAGAATGTTAGATAGATGAAGGGACAATAGAGATCTGGTGATCCCAATGCTTTCCATCCAAGGGCTCTTTTTATTATGTTTTCGTCCAGGGACCCCGTATCTTGAAAGATTTTTGTCACTTAAATGAAATCACATATATCACTGTCATGGGTGTAATGCTAATAAGCAATAAAATTAAATAAGTGTACAAATACTAGGCACTGTTCCCTGGAAATGCTCGCTTAATTTTGGCTGTCACTCTTCTAATCCAAGGATGATCGCATAGTGGAAGAATTAAATCAGATATTGTAAAAATCCGATAAATAAGTCTGCTAACAATATATGGTCTGCCAATCACATCCTAGAAATTTCTATGATGTCATCAACAGCAAATTAGAATTTCTGATCAGTGTGCGATAACCAGTGTTACCCCACAGATTTGATTTAATGCCTGCCAAAAGTAAAGAAACTTGACATTTTATTTAATTGCGATTTCCAGAAGGCTTTCTGAAATATTGTAAATAGCTTGTGGACCTCTTCCTTCCTTCCCTCTAGTTTAAAGCTAATCCCTGCCTCTGCTCAGAAGCTCTTCCTGTCTTCCTTTGTTTGGAGGTGTTGATGATTCCATCACTTATCCCTATATCAATTATCTTCTCTCAGTGTCTTTTTAAAACCCTCCCTCTCTCCTGGCTGTTTCCTTTCCAACAAATAAGTTTTCTCTTTATAGGGAAACACATCCTTCGACTCTGTGTTTCTGTGTGTTTACCTCCATCTCTCGTCTCTGACAAATATCTACAAAGGGTAGAGGGGACTTTGTGGTGTCCACTTGCTCCACTCCCATTCTCCCTTCTAAATAACTCTCAAATATGTTGCCTCCTCTCATCCCCTTGCTGTTGCGTTGGGTAAGTCATGTTTTCTTGCCTACCTTTCTTACAATTTTAACTCATCTTCTTCAAGTCTGGCTCAAAAGTTCAGTCTTACTGCCTCTGTGACACACTTCTGGTCAGACTGAACTTTCTTCAGCTCAAATCTGGATAATGCTAAAAACCAGTTAGAGGCTCCAAGTTTATTTGCCTACCCCTAAACCGTACAGAATGTTTACTAATGCTCAGCAGGTTACCTCACCTCCCAAGGGTCTGATAAAAAGAGAAAACATCTGATAGGAACACTTTCGACCTCGCTTCTCAATGTGCATTACTTAAAAACAAAACAAAACTACCACATTTTATGTCTACCATTTATTTTTAAACCAAATATTTCTTTCCCATTGTACCACAGGAAGTCATGGAAATAAACAGGACAGGGTAAGGAGACTGAAATGGAGCAGCCAGTGCAATAGGAGGAGCACGTTTTGAAGTGAGAGTCTTTTGGTACAAACGGTTCCTCCTCCACTGTGGCCGTATTTACTGTTTATACCGATGTGATTTTGTTTAACCAAGTAAAATTGACATAACATTAATTTCAGATGTACAATGTAACAATTTGATGTTTGTATATATTGCAAAATGATCACTACAATAAGTCTAGTTAATATAGTTAATACATTTGCCACTATACAGTTACAGGTTTTTTCTTGTGATTATAACTTTTAAAGTCTATTCTCTCAGCAACTTTGAAATATATAATACAGTATTATTAACTGTAGTTCCCTCCTGGCTTGAAAAGTTTCTCCTCCGCCTTCCCAAGCTATCTCTCATCTGTGTCCTTGATTACATCAATACCATTTCATTTGAGAACCTGGTCTTATAAGCTTCCTTCTTTATATCTACCTTCAATTTATCCCTCTGCACTGCTTACCCTGCATATATATAAGCTCAAATGCTTCCTATTTAAAACACCTTCCTTAATTCATTACATTCTATTCTCAACCATCAAACTTCTAGAAGAACAGTCTATGGTTACTGTTCCGCCCTTTCCCCTCCCCCCAACTACTTAGTGGTTCTTTAAACACTTGAAAACTGACTTCTGCTCCTATTATTTTACTTAAACCACTCTTTCAAATGTCAACCACAACCTAAATTACCAAATGCAATGTCTTTGTCTTAGCTACATTTTTCTTGACTGTGCAGCATAGTTGAAGTGTTTGCTTTCTTAACATTTTCTCTTTATGGCTTCCATCCCACTCCATCCGTCCGGCTCTCTCCTTTCCTTTCCCATGCCTGTCCAAGAAGAGCCCTCTTGCTTTTCCAAACCCCCAGTAGGAAAGTGCTTTGCAGAATTCTCTTGCTTTTCTTTCACATGTCTCAGGGACAGCTTTGTTGAGTATCTCATGGTACTTCAGACTCAGTGTGTTGGAAGCCAGTTTTATTTTCCTTCTAAACCCATTCATCCTGTTATGTTTACCGTTTAACTCATTGACACCACTGTCCTTCAAGTCATTCCTGCTCGCCTTTGACTGACCTTCTTTCTCTTCTGCCTTATTTAAAGTATGGTTTTCAATGGGGACGGGGTGTGTTCACAAGATGAGCCATCAGGTAGTCAGAACCAAGTACTTAAACTTCTGTTTATAGTTAATTCCTGTTAAAAATGATTAAAGAAAATAAAGTTTGTATCGATTTTTAGAGAACTGCAAAGTAAGGTGAAGGCAGGAAGTTTTTGTAGATAAAGAATAAAGAACAAGGAAGAGAAAAACAGAAAATATCTGCTTGACTGGGGCCACGTAGTCAAACTTGTTTGGGATGGGAAGAAGCAAGGAAATAAGTGTAGACCCCAGCATTGGCGTGGTGTTTGGGGATTGGCTGCCTGGATATGCTGCATTCTGGTTAAGTGGAGTATTTACAGGGACAGGAAAGTTATCTAAATTTTGGTTTTCTGATGTGGTACTCTGGGGCAGGAGAAGCTTCATCTTGGGCCTAGAAAGTTATTTCAACATTCTTAAGTACAATAAAATAAGGCTTCATTAATATTTAATATAAGGACTTCCCCTGGTACTCTGGTTTGGTCTTTATGTAGAGTGATGCCAAGTGCACTTGGAAAGGAATCCTGAGGGGAATGCATATTGTGCCTACGAGCCGATCAAGTGGATTCACAGATTGTATTATCTAGTTTCACTGAAACTCACAAAATAGAAAGTGACTTAATATCCCTGTGGGGAAGGTGAATTGAAGATGATTCTAATTATACAAGCCCTAGCAAACAAGAATATATAGAATGGAATCTTCTAATACTAGCTCTTCATCAGCTATGTTACATGATTTAAAAAAAAGTTTGTGGATATATATATATATATAAACAAATACAAGCTATATATCGCACATAAAGTATATACAGGATGTCCCAAAATAATGTATATACACTTCAACAGCTGATAGCTCAGTTTTGAAAATGAGATATATTTTAATAAACACTGCCTTAACAATTATTCAGAGTGTGTGTTTACATTTTTTTGGGACACCATATACATACACATATGTTTGTGTGTGTATGTATATAACTTAATTCTGCAAGAAACCAGAAAAAAATGTGAAATTATCAAATTATTTGAAATAAGGATTTACATCCACTCATTATAAACCATGGCTCTTGCTATAAGTTTATGATACCTTGAGATGAGAGTTACTACAGATATAAAGCCATCAAAGTTAACAAATTAAGCACCCAAACATGAATTAAAGCTCTCTCTTAGAGAGCAAAACAGTTTGTAAGCATGTACGTGTGAAGGTCCAGAGAGCCCAACCCAAGATGTACCTCAGTGATATGCAGAATATTTTGACCTAAAGGCAATTTTGGCTTCAGGCTCCAGTGAAACTTCTGCCCCTCCCCCTCCCCCCCTTAACTACCTAAAAGAATTTGAGTTAGAGACCTTGCCCATAAGATAACTTATCTACAGGGAAGGGTAAACTTATTACTAAAGTTCTGCTCTTATCAAATTCCAATGACCGTTTGAAGCCTCCAGGGCACCTTACCTCCTCCCTAGCTCAGGATGTCTTATATACCTCACTCCCTCTTTCCATGTCTTACTCTTATATATGTGAGGGTGGTCACATGTGCATAATACTAAATCTGCCTCCTGTTGATAGGATTATTTGCCCAGCCAAAAAGAACCACAGGAGGAAAAGGGGACTTTTTCCCTTCCCCACATATGAATGTTTCAAGTTACACGCATTATATTAGTTTTTTAAGTAAAGCAGTACATATTTCATAACTAAATAAATATGTGCATAAGTTGGAGGGGTGCATGCTCAAATTTTTAACTAGTAGGAATGCATGGTCAAAAAACTAAAATCCCTGACTTAGTGAGTCGCCACATCCTGTTCATTCCGCCTTCCTCAAACTCTCTCCTTCGCACAGTGCTCTGGTTTAGACTCCAACCTTACCATTACAACAGGCTTTTACTGGCTTCCTTACCTCTAACTTTTGACTTTTCAATCTCTTTTTTCCAAATTGCTGCTAGAATTGCTTGTCTTGGCTTATATTGATCTTGTCATTTCCCTGCTTAAAAACGTTGATGGCTCCCTATTGGAACAAAATGAATCCCGAACCTCCTAACATGATTTGGCCTAAGTCTCTGTTTCTTTTGTTCAGCTCTCATTCCATCCAGTCATGCTAAACTACAAGCCAGGGACATTGGTTTGTCGCTTTTCTCTTACTATCACCTTCGCTTGAAATACTTTCCCCTACACTTCGTGTTCTACTTGTTTAACACCTTTCTTCTTTCTTTTTCCTCTCCAGCTTTATCGAAATGTAACTGACAAAATTGTTTATAGTGTCCAACGTGGTGATTTGATATACACATACTTTGTGAAATGATTACCACAATCAAAAAAGTTTCTTCCTTTAAAGACCTGCTCTATTTTGCCTCCTCCAGAAAGTTAGCCCCATGGCTTTTTATCGGAATATAACTCTTTCCCTCCTCTGATTTCTCATAGTTCTTTGTTTCTGTCTGTGCTTAAGTTTGCATTCAGAACAGGCCACCCTCCAGTCAGAACAGAGACCTTCCTTGTGAATATTGTGTGTTTTGTGACATTATCAGTTTTGTCTTTTGGGATAAATCCCAATGTGCCTTGTAGTCTGTTCAGTTATTATGTTTATCTTCCTCCTCTTCAGTCTCCTCCCTCTAGATTTTATGCACTGGGTCAGGGAGAGTTAGTACTTTTTGTATTATTTGTAGGGGAAATTTTGTGAAAAACTTAGAAACAGACCAAGATATAATGGTTGTCTTCAGTGGAAAACTGGGCATTGTCCAGATTATCTGGTTCTGTAGTGTCTCTGAATCTTTTATTATCTTTGAATTATTTTACATTGCTGTGGGTTATATAATACTTATACTAATGCAAATATTTTTGCCCATAGAAATGCAAATTGTATCTTGTTGGGATTCACTTGATTATTGCTCTATGGATATGGAGCAGTTTTGAAGTTTTATATTTGTTTAGCAAATTTATTCCACCATTCTTAATGTCCCTGTATGTGTAGTTCTTTGAATTCTCCTTTGAACCGATTATAATATCTTACTGGTTCCCTCACTAATTAATGAATAAGTAAAAGCTTTGACACATGTTCATTTCATATCTGTATGAAAGTCATGCTGTACCCTCTTCTGACAGTTATCTTTTACTACAGGAATATGCCTTGAACTTAATAAATAGTAGTATTTATTAAATTCAGATTAAAAAGCATTTAAGAGGAATACCAGAGGAAGTTGAGACACTTTTCTTCTTAGAATTGTTATGATTATGTAGAGAAAAAAGTATGTAGAGAAATATTTTCCAAGTTGAATTTTGGCTTGTCTGAACAAGTGACCAGTTTCCTGTGGAAGACTGAAGCTTGTTTTTATCACAGTGAGTTTGAACATTGGCCTTTGGGTTCTTTGATCAAGTTGAGTATACATAGAACCAAATCAAAACCAAAACCAAATGCCCCTATTTGTATTTACTGAAATATTCAAAAACTGAATCAAGAGAATAAGAAATTCTAAAGTTTTATTCAGTTAGTTTATTATATGTTTTTAGTATTTTTTTTTTTTAATCTGGAGGATTTCACCTTGAAAAAATTTATACAGAAATCTCATTTGGAAGTTGTATGAATTAAACATTTCATACATGATAAGTCTTAAACATAAGAATCATATCCTGAATTCACCTTATATTCCCACCTCTCCTTGTCTTTAGACTGGGAAAGGCTTAAGTCAACCTTAGGTCTCTGATTCTTTCTGTTTAAGTTCTCTGCTTATCTGAGTTGTACTTCATTTCTCCCACCTTTTCAGCTTCTCGTCTATCTCCTTTCCTTCTGTTACCAATTGTGGTGTTTTCCCAGATGTCTGTACTTTTGAGAAAGTGCACTCTTACCCTGGTAGCCTCATTCACTTTACTGGTTTGGACAAAGGTGAAAGAAGAGGAAATGAGAAAAAAGTGGACAGATTGGAGACAGATTTCAGAAGTAAAATTGATAGAACTTGACAGATTGCATGCTAGAGGTAAGGGAGAGGTAGAATCAAGGGTGACTTCTGTTTCTGGCTTGAGCAACTGGTGGCTTCAGGGACCACTTACTGACATGGGAAACTCTGGACTGGGGATAAGCTTGGGAAAGATTATCATAATATTTCTTTAGTTTCTTTTTGTTTACATTGAAGTATGTTTAAAAATTGAAACCCAGAAAATATAATACATATTAAATTTTCATGTGTGAAATTTGGTCCCTTCGATACCCATTTCTTGTCCACACCCCCCTCTTCCAGGTTTTTTAAGTTTAGTTTTATTGTTGAGAGTATTACAGATATCCCTAATTTTCTCCCCATTGCCCCCCCTCCATCTGGCTCTCTCCCCACCCCAGGACTTCACTGGACTATTGTCTTTGTCCTTGGGCTATGCATTATATGCGTATACATTTTTTGGTTAATCTCTTTCCCGCCTCCCCTCCCTCAGATCTGTCAGTCTGTTCATGCTTCCATGCCTCTGGACTTCCTTTGTTCGTCAGTTTATTTTGTTCATTAGATTCCACATATAAGTGAGATCATGTGATATTTGTATTTCTCTGACTGGCTTATTTCGCTTAGTGTAATACTCTCCAGGCCCATCCATGCTGTCGCAAAGGATGTAAGAGATCCATTTTTTTTATAGCTGCATAGTGTTCCATTGTGCCTTCAATACCCTTTTGTAGGACAAAAAATTGCACCTCCCACTCCATTCCCAAGTGAAGGATGTTAAGCATTGATCAAAGTGGGACAACTAGAATGGGGAAAAAAATTCTAAATGACCTGCCTGGTTTCACGCCTCCTGGCCCAAATGGTACTGACATTTTCATCAAGCAGGTTAAAGAAAACAATAGAGGTTAATTAACTGTTTCAGTTGAAATGGCCTAAAACTGCTCTAGGCCTCAGGTAAGTCTAATGTTGTTAGCATCTTGGCCTTCCACTTTGCACTATATCATCGTTGAATGTATGTTAACAAATTGGGATGCTTTTGTGTAGGGCTGTGTAGTTCATAGGGATGTGTGAAAATGTATTAGGTAATGTCTTTAAAACACTCTAAATGATTTATTGTTTAGCCAGTTTTTCCTAAGGAGTAGTTTGTCTCCAACGGTTCAAATGGCCATCTAGCTAGATGATAAAGAGCAATCTTCACCTAACGCTTAGTGGGTTTCAGGAGATGACTCATAGATCTTTCACTCTATGTACACAGAACATATACTTACATTTCCCATCATGAGATTCTGTCTTTCTAACTAGCATATTTGCGGGGGGGGGGGGGGCACTGAGATATCATTTTCAGTTTGCAGAAGTGGCAAAGTGGCAGGTATAACTTTGGGTTGTTAGGGAAAAGTTTGTACTGTGGGGGTAGAATAATGTAGCAAAAAGCGTAGGTTTTCAAAAGAAGAACATTCAGTTGAACTTCAACTTTCTTACTTGTAAAATGAAGATAATAGCTCAAGGTTGTTTTTATGACTGTGAGTAATGTATAGTTTTTGACACTTGAGTGATGCTCAAAGATCCTTTCTTCCTTCAAAGTCCCTTGTCACTAGTAAATTCACCAGCAATTGTTCTTAAATTTGCTCTCTGCCAGTCCATATCTACAAGTTAACGTGTATGACATAGAGACTGAGTGTTTAATAGAAAATAGCCAAATCAAGCAGATACATTCCTTTAGATAATTAAATAATCCTTGTTTTAGTCTGTTAAACAGTACTCCAGTATGATATTGAAAAGTCCCGCCACTGACCTTATTCCCTTATTCCAAGTTTTAAATAATTTAGCTTAACAGTCCACTCTTTTGGCCAGATTGTTTACCTAGTTCAGCAAGAGGTTTTAACTAACCACATATGCCTCCTTGATCACTCAGTGTTGAGTAACTGGAGAGACCAAATAATTCTGCTGCATAATTTCATTAAGTAATATAGGATTCAATAATTTAAAACCTTTTTTTTGTGTGTGTGTGGTTTTTTTAATCTCAAAATTAGGAAACCAAGCCCTAGAAAATCTACCCATCAAGATTTCACCTTCAGCCTGGCTGTCGTGGTTCAGTGGTTAAGCATCGACCTATGTGTGATCCAGGAGATTGAGGTGTGATTCCTGGTCAGGGCACATGCCCGGGTGGCTGGCTCAATCCCCAGTAGGGGGCGTGCAGGAGGCAGCCAATCAATGACTCTTTCATCATTGATGTTTCTCTCTCTCTCCCTTCCACTCTCTGAAATCAATAAAGATATATTTTTTAAAAAAAGTTCCACTTGATGTTGAGAGTTAGAGATAAATTACCAAGTAAAACAAAGGACTTCTTCATACAAGCATCAGAAAATAGACAATTAATAAATAGATGCCATCAGTATTCCAAACCAAATAATTATAATTAAATGTCCCTTATTGTTCATTTAGCTTTATGTATTTATTTCTTGTTCTGCTGCATCTTGGGTCATTGGGCTGTTTTAATGAAATCATCTGCTTCTGAACTAAAAAGAGTCCTGGAAGTCCCAACTGGTTTCTACATACAGCTGACAGTTGTGCAGGCAATGCTATCTTATGCTATAAAGTTGTTATACATGAGCCTGTTCTTTGAAATATCAGCAAAGTACATGGTATAGTCCTTTCCATGAAATTCTGAGATTGCCCTTTTTTATTGAAAGTAAAATTTTTAATCTTTATTGATAGGTATATATAGGAAAAACATAGTATGTGTAGGGTTAGGCACTGTCTGAGGGTTCAGGTGTCCACTGGAGGGTCTTAGAATGTATCCCCCATAGATAAGGGGGTGACTACTGTATTATGGACAGTGAGAACACTGACAAATCTCCAGGGCCTTCCAGTTCGTTCTGTAATGTGTACAATCAGAAACATATACAAGTAGTATTTTATCTAGAAAATATACCTGTCAATTTTACGACTCTTGATCAGTTCTTACAGTGGTGTTGAGCTAATTAAGAAATACAGATGTCAAGAAACAATTATTTTAGTTATCACTTTTTTTATAAGGCAAGAAAAAAATTATGAATTTCCAGGGGACTTATGGGAAATTTCAAAGAAGTTTTTGTGTAAAAAAAATTCTGAAAATTTTATTTTTCTGATTCTAGGGTACGATCATGGGAAAGCAAAATCAAAAAAATTTTCAGAGTACTTTGGATCAACTATTAAGACAGAATCAGTTGTGCCTGAGAAACAATAATTTGGCTACCTCTTCATCAGCGTGACAACACAATATTCGAGTAACAAGAAGGTATCACAATTGAAAGGAATCTTAGCTCTCTCAAAAACAAGGAACTTTATGTTTTTGTTGCTTATACTGATGAAAAAGATGTTCTGGTCATGAAGCTCACAAGGTGATCAGATCATAAATTTCTAAATGGGCAGGTCATGTGGGTAGTCATACCCTAGGTATAGAAGTATTTTAGTAAAAGATTTATCTTTGCCTTAAATATGCCCCATTCGTTGTTTCTGTGCATCTAGGCTCACACCTCTGAAATGCCTCTTTTCAGAAGCATAACCACCCTCTAGAGAGCCCATAATCTTGTTAAGCAATCTTCCTTATGTCCCCCTTCCTTAATTCCAAATGCATAAAAGAAACTGCAAATTGTTATTCTCTGGAGCATTTGAGATCTTGCTTCCCAGCAATTATTGTCAGTTTGGGCTCAAATAAACCCTTATAAAAATTCTCTACAGGTTTAGACTTTTCTTAAGTGGACACTTAATCAAGGGCTTGAAAAAGTCAGCACAAAACACGGAAAACTATTTTGATGGGATATGGAATTTCTGTCATGCTGACAGATCACACAGAATGTAAAAGAATAACTATTTATTATTGTAGGGGGAAAAAACACCTTTTCCCTCTTTTCCAGTTTTTTTTTTTTTTTGGCTGGTCTAATAATTAAAATGACACAGCCACATTAACAGGAGAAAATGAATTTAATTTCATATATATGGAAGTCCATAAAAATATGAGAGTCAAAGAAGTGACCAAAGCACAACTTTTATATCTTTCAGACAAACAATAAATTTGTGAAGAATTGACAGGAAAAAAGTTTGGGTTGGCAGGTAGTAAATTAGTGAGGAAGTAACAAGGTCTGTTTATTACAGGGAGGGTGCCTTTCACAAGGGAGATTTATTTCCTACTGCAGGGCAACAAAGAAGGGTCAGAGTGGCTTTCTTGAACTGACTGGTTTTTGTTTTTTGTTTTGTTTTGGTTTTAAGTAACTTTAATTCAAAATAATCAACTATTTTGGAGTGGTGTATTTTGCTCCCCTTCACTACTTATTAAGAGAAGAGCAAATGGTTCAAGATAAACTGTCATTTTAATATATAGAAAACTAAATTCTAGCTTTGCATTAATATTATATTTAGCAGTAAAAGATTCATGAACTCCCTCCCTTTTTAAATTATATTACAAATAAATCCATTGAAACTGAGTGAACTTTGTCAAAATTTGAATACAGTTTATTGCTTCTTTTCAGATTCATTATTTGCAGTTTGAGGCAAATACAGTTTTTTTTCCTACAAATATATGACTTTTTATATCTATTCAAAATTTGTCTTGCACAATCCTTTTTCACATTGTGGAAGAACTAGACTTCTTACCTTAAGGTAAAACTACTCTCCTTTCCTTAAAAGCAAAAACACATTCCATTACCATGCATTCTCAGTGGTACTTTTCTGCTACTATTGCTTTGATTACCTATATGAATTAGAACTTCCAGTCAAATTAACTAATTCATGGATACACACATAAAACCCTCTAGAGTCACATATTCCATTTTTCATATTTAAAATTAGCAAAATGAAGATAATCATTAATATATCATGACCAACAAATATATCCGCTATAAGAGATAAAAGAATATATATTAAAAATACGTTAGGTGACCACATTTTGGTGTTATACTTTGCTTAGAAATTCTCTAGTGTCCAACATTACACATTAAATAACTCTAAGTATAGCCTACGGTTTTAAAGTTAAATAAAGATCTTGGTTAAATTAACATACTGTAACTTAGAAAATCATTTATCAGAATTATAACAAGAATTTAGACCATTTGTATTTACATAGCTTAGTGATTGGGACTGAGAACTAAGATTCCTTGTATCAATTTGACTTAATATTTGTCCCAGGAAATTCTTGCCCAGGAATATAAAGCTACAAACCAATAAACAATTTCACTATTTGCTTCAAAAAATTCCTGAAAAGCAATTCATCCATACAGTTTGTTTATCTGGCCACACAGGTTTATCTCATATCCAGATAATAGATTGCTTACTTGTCCCTCAATCCTAAATTATTATGTCAAAGACTGTCCCCATCTCAATTACTTTTTTTAATTGACAAACCTACCTTCAACCACTTAATCCCAGATCCCCAAACCTTATAATTATGCTCCCCAAACCTCCCCATTTTGAGACATTACTGGGGTTTCCTAAGGTGGTGGTCTTCCTTATTGCAATAGGTCTAATAAACTTAGCTTTGATTAATCAACAGAAACTGTGAGTTAATAAATGTGTGTTGCTTTAAGTCCAGAAGTTTGTGGTAATATTGTTATGCAGCATTAGCAAACCAATACAACCATATTGATAAAACCAGGGAAGAATCATATAGTTGCTTTCAAACCAAGAGTAATCAAACCAACCTAGTTTGTAAATGATTCAACTTTATTACGTGAACTTGTGTCTTTATACAAATCTGCTTGTGACCTTGAGGTTTTTGTAATAATTTTTAAGCCTAGTTTTACATATCCAACTTCTTTATTTCCTGAGAAATTTTAGAATATTCGAGTTATATAAGTACTTATTTTTCTTTAAGAACCAATTAGAATGGAGCTATTTGGATTTGAGATACTTCATAATTTAATTCATTTATATATTCCAGAGAACATCAAACACACATTGAGAGGTAAAGGTTTTTCTTAATTACAGATACACAGACTTGCTGAGGGCTTGTAGCTTTAGTTCTATAACCTTAATCATAGGTTAACAGTAAGCACAGAATCATAAAAACTCACTAGAGCAGATTTCAAAGGGATATTGTACTTTCAGTGAGCATAAAATGTTTTCTTGACTGAGTTGAGTCTACATTTAGTCAAACAGACGAACAAAAACAGGCTAACAAACCAGATTATTATCTCTCATCTAACTGATCCCCATTATATCCTGACAGAAATCACCTAAAGATTAGATCATAACACCAGATTCTCAAACACTGCTATCACCAATAAGGAATGACTTTTTGGCTGTGCACAACCAAATTTCTATATATGTAGGGTGCTTTCTTGACTATGAAATCAAGACTGTCCCAGTTTCCAATGTACCCACTGGTCCATGGGTCCAACTGTGGAGTTAGACAAGACATGAACAGATAAATAGTCTTGGTCAAGAACCAGAAAAAAAGAGATAAAAGTTCCCATGGTGTACTCAGAGAACAATGATTTAGACTGTTTTAGTATCAAAGACTACATGGGGAGTAGAATGGCCAAAGGCTCTATTACTGATGACCTTGAATGTCAAGATGTGACAGTCTATCACTGTTGAAGATGTTAAAATATACTTTTTAGAATGGTAAACTCATAACTTTTATGCAGCTATAACAATGAATAGAAATTAAAGATTTTATTTAACTCATGAATAAGGAAACTGGTGAGGTATTACAAATTCAAAGGAGAATTTAAAAATGACACATTTATTGCCCGGCTGGGCGTGGCTCAGCGGTTGAGCGTCGACCTGGGATCCAGGTGATCAGGGTTCAATTCCCGGTCAGGGCACATGCCCGGGTTGTGGGCTCGATCAATGCCTCTGTCATCACTGATGTTTCTCTCTGTCTCTCCCTCTCCTTTCCTCTCTCTGAAATCAATAAAGATATAAAAAAAAATAAAATAAAAATGACACATTTATACATTATAATATTGAAATAAATGTGCAAATGGGGGTAAAAATGGGCTCATTGGAGTAGATAAGAAGGGAGGAAAGTTAACTCTCCACCAGTCAGAACTTACACAATTATAGACAATAATTATTTGTCATTGTTATCAGGTATCCAAAATTTACAGAGTTATAAAGTAACTGAAGGACAGTGAAAGGCTAGAATCAGATACCTGGAAGGGTATGATCTAAATGATACATACTTCTTTACATTGATGCATAATATTTCGTTAAAATGTGCTTGACTGGCTCAATGATGGGAAGCTGGTGAGACAAAATTGAGAACTGCTTTATGGGTAGAAACTACATAATTTGGTAGTTGCTTAGATGTATTAAGTGGGAAGGAGGTTTCAAAGATCATTCATTACAAGTGTGGCAACTGCCAAAGTGTTTAGTGGTTGCCTCACGTGGCCTAGGATAATGACCTGCATGGTGTCAGAGGCAATGAAGGGAAAAGCAAGGAAATATTTTAAGAAGGGATCATTTTAGAAACTTAAGTTCTTTGACAGTAAAAAGAGGTCCTTTGGGGCAGGGTAAGTCAGGGGACAGGGCTGCCATCTACTCCATTATCATTAGACTCTCCATTTTAAAGCCACCTTAAATAATCATGCAGTCCAAGTGAAAAGAGTGTGCTCGCTGTGCTTGGCAGCTCCAGGGTAAGTCCTTTGGCTTTCCCTTTTTAAATTGGCTTAGAATATATCACCTTTTTTGATGCACCTGATCAGGAATCATTTGTGGACCTACAGAAAAAATTCAGGAGGGAATGTAGGAAAGTCGTGCAGTGAACCAAGGGAGACTTTGCTCAGTACTTTTCTTCCCCGTGTGAATTTAATAAGAGAATATTCTGAGTTAAAAAAAAATATATATATAGGAAGAGGAACTGAAGGAATATTATTCTCTTTTCTAAAAGTTTGGGTGAAAAGGCAATTATATGACCAGGGATCTTTTTCATATTAAAGATCTGAAGAAGACTAGGCTTTTTGTTTGTAGCTATATTACTGTTTGCTTCACTTAAGGTCATTTGAAACTCAGTTTTATATCAAAGATCTACTCTAAACTAGTCAGCTTGCTCTTCTCCTTTCCCAACATTTCACAATTTCATCTTAAATTGGTATAATCTCTGTTTATCCCTTATATGGATATAAGGTACTACACTTTTTGTTGCTTGTTTAAGAAATAAAAGAAGGGAGGAGGGGAGGGAGGAAGGCAAGAAAGGAGAGGGAAGGGGGAAGGGAGGAAAGGAGAAAGGAAGGGGAACAAAAGGAATGGAGGAGGGAAGAAAGGGAGAGGGGAAAGAAAAGGAAAGGGTGAGTGGGGGGAGGCCTGATTCTAGTTCCAGTTTAGTCACTAGCTTGTTACAAAAGAGTTAGTCTGGTCACTAGTGTAGACCTGGGATCCCCTTTTCTTGCTCTGAACACTGGGTAGTAGTAAAACACTCAAACTACAACTTTCAATAAACTCCATATTCTTTCAATAATACCATCAGCTCTGGCCAGGTGGCTTTGTTGGTTGGAGCGTTGTCCTGTACACCGAAAGGTTGCCGGTTCGATTCCTGGTCAGGACGCTTACCTAGGTGGTGGATTTGATCCCTGGTCTAGGCCCATAACGGAGGCAACCAATTGATGTTTCTCTTTCACATTGATGTTTCTCTCTCTCCTTCTCTCTTCTTCCCTCCTCCCCTCCCTCTCTTCCTCTCTCTAAAAAAAAATCAAAAATAAAGCAATAGACATATCCTTCAGTGAGGATTAAAAAAAAGAGCATATCATCAATCAGTAAATATTATTCAGCACCTCATATGTGCCAAACCCTATGCTATAGGCTGGGAATGTGGTAGTGAATTAAGGCGTTCTTGCCCTCTTTAAACTTTTTCTCTGGTGGAATGTGCTAAAAAATTATCACACATAAGTAAATCAAAATTTAATACAGGTTGATGAGTAAAAGAAACCCTTTTTGTTACTCCTAAATTCATGGCTAGAAGCCAAAACCTGAGGTTAAAAATTTGTTGACTGCTACAGAGTCTAAAGACAACAGAAAAGAACTGGAAACAGTCATCCCCTCAAGGCTTGTGGTTTTTAACTGATTCTTCCATGCTTCAGGCCATTTTCCATTACTTCATTCCATTCAATCTCTCTCAGAGGACATCACCGAGGGGATAGAGAGAGAAAGAAACAACTATCTAAAGTAAGAGCGCTTGGCATTTTCTTCTCTAAAGCTAAGTGAAGGGGGGCGGCAAGAGGGCCACCCATAGAGATGGGGAATATCTGCAAGGAAGTGAGACTGCATCTTATTTTCTGTGGGATCATCTGCTCATGCTATACTTCCTGATCTGCCTCTATGCCATTTTTCAAAATGTATTTTATTGTTGAGAGTATTACAGATGTCTCCCATTTCCCCCCATTTGCTCCCTTCCACCCATCTCCCATTTTAACGTAAAGGGGGAAAATCAGAAACAAATGGCAGAACAGAGAGAGGAAATGGCCTGTCCTTGAACCTTTGCATGGCAAAGATGTGCGAGTTCCCCAGTTAAAATAGATATTATGAAGTGTAGATGGACTTGAGCTGACCTCCTGGTACCTCACCTGACACCTGAGGTCTTGACACCAAGAGCTCAGTGGTGTACCCCTGGGGCAGCTGCTGTGGAAAAGCTGGAAGGAGTGAACTAGAGTGGGATTGTTTATGTCAGCGATCCCTCAGGGTTTTCTGAAAAACCCTAAGTTGGAGGCTTGCTGCAAGGAGAACTTCAAAGGCCAGGTGGTGGTGCCCAGAGAAGCCTCTCTGAGCAAGAGAGAACCACTAACAGGCAGCCAGTTCCATAAAGCCCTTGGCTGTCTTCCATGCCTTTTCCTTTTCATGCCCAATTCCAGAAGCCCTAATATCTCAAAGAATGGAGAGGAGGTATACAGGAGCTACTGGGAAGACACATCTTGAGAAAGAAAGTGAAACAGGTTTAAAATTCAACTAGGCTGGATTTTTAATAATTGAAAGGGATCCAACAGCTTTGAGAGCCACCAGAGTAATTGCTAAGAGGCAAGAGAGGAAAATTGAACATTACAAGGTTGAAGGCAGTGACTGGAAAAAAATAAAACTGTTTCATGTTTGTTTCTCCAGAGAGTTCAAACTGTAAGTAAATTGATTACAAATAAGTGGGATAATTTTGTTTGGTGTTAAATGCTGTGAAGCAAGTAGAGTAAGAGTAGAAAGTACCTATGAAGATGGGAGTAGTTAGGTAGGAAGCTACTTTAGCTGGGGTGGTCTAGCAAGCCTCTTTGGGTCGAAAACTTCCATGCTGAGAAAGAGCCACTCATTCCACATTCTGGGGCAAAACGTTAAAATGCCCCTAGGTAAGATCAAAAGAGAAGGTTGCTGTGGATGGAGTTGGGTTAGTGAGGCAGGTGGTGATAGAAGATCCTCTGCAAGAGTCAGCAAAGTCCAAGAAGCAGAAGTCCTTGTAGGCCATGGTGAAATGTGTTGATCAAAACTTTGTTTTCCTCCCCACATTTTAGCACCTTCTTCTCCCTACCCTGCTTATAGAAGACTGGATTTATTAAGCTAATTTTATTTAATGGATCACACATAGCATATAATTCTAAATAATTCTGGTATCAGAAGTAAGAAACTACTAAGATATTTACATGTGTTCTTTTTTGACCTCAATGCTACTACTGTATCAAGATAGTTATAAAAAATTCATGGATGCTATTCCATTTTTGATCTCACTCAACTCTTCATACCCGAGGATTAAATGTTTGCCTCTCATGGGGGGTGCATATACTTAAGTAGTTATAATTGACATCTAGAATCCAGACGATGTATGTTTGCTATAAGATTGAAATGATGGGTTCAAGATTTGTTGTAAGTAGTTCATATTAATCATGTCAAATGAAAGAAGAACCAACCATTAATTTGCTATAGAAATTGTGTGGAAAATATAGAAAATGCATGGAAAATAATGAAAGCGTGGCAGCTAAAAGATCTGCTCTGTGACATTTGTGATTTAAACCCAGAACAGGAAACATTTCCTCTTGGATTTAGATTTCAACTCCAGAGATGGGACCCTCTAGCAGGAGCAATACGCGGTGTCTCTCATTAGAGCAGCTCTCCCATAACCACGTTAAAGAATGCACCGACTGCCAGGGACGTGCGCTCAGTCCTCTTGCAGCAATGTTTCTGGCTTCTTCTCTAATGCGAATTACAGGCCTCTCAGCACAATCCTTAAACTGCTCTCTGCTACACTTATGCAAATAGTCATTCTGAGTCCAATATGAGGCCTTCCAGTTAACACGGGAATGTTAACTGTTGTACCTGTCTCATGGCAGAAACTGAGAAAAATTTCTGTTCAGTACGGAAATACCTCTACAAAGCTCATGATAAACGAAGACTTATAAATAGTGTACCAGTTGTTGCAGTGATCAGCAGAGCAGTGTATTTCTTTGGGTTCTTATGGGAAATTACTTTCTTTGGCACATTCTTGGGAATTAGTTTCTGTGTCCCATTAGCTCTGCGAGGTGACATCCTAAAATGACGGATGCAGTTCCATTGTTTTGTGAGACTGCTCTATAACTGCTCTTAGGGCTCCTTGTTGGAATGCATATTATACTCTCTCTGAATATTATCTGAGAATATGATTTATAGTTTAGTTTTAATGTTTTTTTAAACATCACTTAATGAACAAGAAAGAAACTTGTAGTAAAGAGAGTAATAAACAGTGGAGCAGGCAGTCCTTGTTCAGGTCCTGATCTCACAGCCAAGTATGTGACCTGTGCCAAGTTACTTTACCTGTGGTGTCTGTCTCTCCATCTGTAACTTCTTTCTTTCTTTTTTTTTTTTTTAATGTGTATTATTTATTTAAGTCCTTTATTTCTTTTACTAGAATTTTATAAATATTTCTAATATATGGGTCTATACACAGGTATATGAACATGCCTTCATGAGTACTGTAAATAGAATATTTTTTTCCATTACAGTTTACATTCATTATTATTCTGTATTAGTTTCACATGTACAGCATAGTAGTTGGACAATCATGTACTTTACAGAGCGGTCTCCCCGATATTTCAAGTACCCACCTGGCCCCATACATAGTTATTACAATATTATTGACTATATTCCTTATATTATAATTTACATCTCTGTGGCTATTCTGTAATTTCCAATCTGTACTTCTTAATCCCTTCACTTTTATCACCCAGTCCCCCAAACCTCCTCCCCTCTGGCAACTGTCAGTCTGTTCTCTGCATCTATGAGTCTGTTTCTATTTTGCATAATTTATTTTTAAAACCACCTCAGTTTATGTTTTCTATTATCCTAAGATTTTCAGCATTTAGTATTAAGCCTGTAACTTAAAATCCTGATGGGGAGACAAAATTGAAGTATGAAATTTATGAGAAAATATATAATTAAGTACAGATGGTCCCTGACCTATGATGATTTGACTTAGGATTTTTCGACTTTACCATGGTGCAGAAGCAATCCGTTGAAGAGCACTATGCCTGCTAAACCATCAACAGATGTTGCTGCCCTAGTGCTTTCTACCAGTGATTCTCAAGCCTCATCAGAAGAGAGAGAGCCCGGCCGGGCGTCACTCAGCGGTTGAGCATCGACCTAGGATCCAGGCGATCGGGGTTCGATTCCTGGTCAGGGCACATGCCCGGGTTGCAGGCTAGGCAGCCGATCAATGACCCTCTCTCATCATTGATGTTTCTATCTCTCTCCCTCTCTTTCCCCTTCCTTTCCTCTCTCTGAAAGCAATAAAGATATATTTTAAAAAAAAAGAGAAATTGATGATCCTGTTGCCGTCGCTTCCACATCATACAGCGATTAATTTTAGTTCAATGCGTCAGACATTCTTCAGGCCCAGTGTGCTTTTAGCTGTGGGCATTAATGGTGACTAAGCACACGCCCATTCTGCTTTTCACTTTCAGCATGGTATTCAATAAGGTACCTGAGGCATTCAACACTTCGTAATAAAAGGGGCTTTGTGTTAGATGATTTTACCCAACTGTAGGCTTATGTGAGTGTCCTGAGCAAGTTAAAGGTAGGCTAAGCTAAGCCATGATGTTTGGTAGGTTAGGTGTGTTAATGCATATTTGACTTGGAATATTTTCAATTTATAATAGGTTTATCGGGACATAACTCCACAGTAACTCAAAGAGCATCTGTACTGACTTTTGTAGTATATTGGTAAGGGATATTGGTTATAAGCAACAGAAGTCCACTGACTGTATTAAGCCCAAACTGAAGTTGTTTCAAAAGGTATCAGGGGCTCTCAAAATCAGTTGGATACTAGATAGGAGGCCAGACTTGAGAATGGGGAGGATTCCAGGGAGCGTGGATGGAACAGCCTGGCCAGGAGTCTTCTTTTCCATTGACACTGCTGTGTAAGACTGTCAATAATTTGTGCTGTTCTTGCCTCACTTGCTCAGATTCATGGTGCAGGATGAAAGCATTCAATGCGCTGATGTCAGGCCATGTACTTAAAGATGGGAGCCTGACAAGGCGGGCACCTACCTTTACTCTCGAACTACGATCATGCACAAAGGGGTGAACTCATTCCCAAAAAGGACGTTAGAGCACTGTTAATAAGTAGTACGGCTAACGACAAATGTCCGGTACATAGTAAATCACACAGACTAGAGGAGCTGGCTGAGTTTTCACTGGAACTACTGAGAGACTTAATGAAAAAGGCTAAATAAATAGAGGTTGAGATGAGCTCCATGAAGAGAAATTAACAATTGTATATCAAAGAAAGAAGGAGACACACAAAACAAAACAAAGCAAAACATATGTAAACCACCAAAATTCAATCTGTGGGACTTTCAAGAGCGTTTCTAAGAAGTTACACTGCATCTTTTCTTTCTCAGAAGGGCTTTATGGTTGCTCATGGGGAAGAGAACAGTATAACTCCTGGCATAGTTTATTCTCAAAACCTAGCAAATTGTATCTTCTTATCAAAAACCCCTCACTTTTTCCAAAGGCATCCTGAAAATGCAAAGTCACATTCTCCAGGACACTGAGGAATTTATGGTTCCTCAGTCTCTCCAGCCATTCAGCTTGTTATAAAAACAAACAAACACAGAATATATTTAAAAGGAGCTGATACAAGAGGTAAGAAATCTTACTTTTGTCATGGATATCACTTATTATTAGAGTAACATTTTTTCTTCTCCCTTTCACCCAGACTCTGTCGATGAATTGGAATAGGTTGGTTTATATTGTGATATTATCATTTGTAACCACAGAAACATATTCTCTTTCCACAGGACTTTCGACCTTAGATCAACCTGTTTCAAAGGCTATTAGTGATCAATAGGACAACACCTCCTAAGACTTCCATGGCTGAGATGTTCAAGTTACATTTTAATTTTCCTCTGCCCATAATATAGTTATACCTGAAACTTATAGATCTTATTTTGTTTTTCACAGAAAAAAAAACTTCTTATGGTAGCAACATGAGAACAAATGAAGCCCAGCCCCACCTGTCTCTGTCTCAACATAATTTCAGATAAATACATAAAACCTACTTCAATATAACATTTTCATGAATATAAACTTGGGGATTCCTCTATGCTGAACATGCGTATTAGGGACTCTAACTATTGGCTGATTTAATTCAAAATCACCTAGAAACTGATAGAGAAGTGCTGCTTCATGTTGCCTGTCATGAAATTTCTACTGCTTGTGGGATTGCTATAAAGTAGAGTTCTCACTTTCCCCCAGAATCAGTGGGAAAAGCAAACAGCTCTCTAGATAACATGGGTAAACATGAATACAATGTATTTATAGTCACCTACCTTGATGATGGATTTGCAAATCTGTCTGCTTTCAGATGTTCAAGACAGAGAAAAATTTCGCAGGAAAAACACACACCTGCATTTCTTTATCAAAACTGGTGAAAGTAGCCCGGCTCAGTGGTTGAGTGTCAACCCATGAACCTGGGGGTCACTGTGTGATTCCCAGTTGGGGCACATGTGTGGGGTGCGGGCTCGATTCCCAGTGCGGGGCGTGCAGGAGGCAGCCGATCAATGATTCTCTCTCATCATTGACGTTTCTCTCTCTCCCTCTCCCTTCCTCTCTCTGAAATCAGTAAAAACATTTAAGAAACAAACAAACATAAAAACTGGTAAAAGTAAATATGTACAGTAAATTGGAAAAAGCCTGTAAGTCTAGAATAAATTTTCAAAAGTGTAGCCTGATATTCTTGGTGGTGAGGGGAGGACAATGATTATTGCCATTTTCTTCTTTAATGTCATTTTTTTTGCTAAAAGTGACAATTGAAAGTGCATTTTCCCCCCAGTTAGATGTGAAGAATATGTTCTGTTTGTGGTAAATTCCTGTGCCTAAGGCTGAGTAGGTTGCCAAGAATTAATGGGCTGCTACAGTTAACACCAGTGCACAGAAGTAATAGAAATGTGAAGACAGACCCCATCTAAGAGGTGGGCTGTCAGAGCCAAGCCAGCAGCTGGCTTTCTGGGCACCTCACAGAACCCTGGGAGGGGGCTTTCTGTTGGTGAATTTAGCACAGCATATGATGTGGCCCTGAGATTGTCGAGGCTTGAAGCCCTGAAGTTTCAGTCAACTCCTAAGAATCAGTGACAGTTTCATGTAAACCAAACTCATAAGGTTGATATCCAAAATTGAGAGTCAATTTATTAATATTTAATGGGAAATATAGTTGTCACACTAACCAGAGAACTATAATCTATGCCGAGGCCATTCTCTTTCTGTAGATAATTGAACATGAGATATGAAATTATAACCTGAAGCTTACTTGATGAAGGAGAGATCAGAACAAAGGGAATTGGTTACATAAACATTCTTTAACCGATAATGCATTCAGGACTGACCTGAGAGCTTTTCTTCTCTTCCAGGTATCTTGTTATAGCCATTGTGTGCTAAGCTTAACCATTTAAGGTCTATCTTCCCTCATTTCCCAGTTTTAGGGAAAACTGTAATCCTTCATGTACTGACTTCAGGAGAATTTAACTCTTAACTATTACTCTCTCAGGTTATCATTTGTAAAGTATGAATTCAGATTATGATTGCGGTTTTAAAATGTGTATATGGGCAACATATAGAAGCCACAAGTATTTTTCAGAAGGCTCAGAGAGTTTAATAAAGCGAAGTAATACTGAATTTCACAGAAAATAAGTTAGCTGTTATCCACTACTAAGAAAGCTAGGAAGGACTGTTGGACCAGAAGAGAGATAACCAAATCTGAAAGGCAGAAAAATTCTGGTCTATAAAGCAGTGTTCAGTGGTGAGAATAGCTTATCATGCTTCTATATAACCTGGACGAAATATCCATAAACACTATCCAGAGTCCAGCCCCCCACATACCTTAGCAGCAGCAAAGGAGATATCCTGAATTGTGCAAACTATGCTGGCACTGCTGTAGGTCACGTCTGGTTGGCCTCTGGACTGTTAGAAAAGTCATATTTCATATGTAGTTTTAAAGTCCCTTCCCCGCACTCACTTTAATTTCCCCCCACCCATTCAGCACAGTCTGGTGTGAAGGCCAATGAAGAAAGTACAGGCCTAGGGGCTGCTCAGTGCTCATTCCCACCTCCCCCACCCCCAAACGCAGAGATGCCCGTGGAGCAGTCTCCCGGAGGAGGCCTGGAGTCTGGGCATCCTGGGCCAACACTGGCACCCGGGTACCCAGGTACCGCTGTGAGGGGGCATCGAGAATAGACCTAAACCCAAACTGCCAGGATTTATTTGTATTCTAAACGAAAACAGCGTCCATTCCCTCCATTTCAAAAAGCAGATTTTCAAAGGATTTCGCCCTTCCGTCCTGACCTTGCCTGCCCCCAGTCCCGAGTGTTTTTGTAGATGGGATTCCCTGAAGATATTCAAAGGTAAACAGTTGATTAAAGAGGAATCTCTGTTTGAGGGGAAGCCAGGACAGTCCACTTGGAAGGATTATTCCTGCCTCAGATAAGGGAGAAAGGAATGAGCTTAGGTTTCTGAGACGTGAGGCAAGAAGGAGGGAACGTGTTTGCCCGGAGGCGACGATTTGCAAATGCAGGGGAAGAGCACCCTCGGGAGGCTCTCGGGCCTGTGCTGTGTGTCCCACTTTATTTACTGACACACGGGCGGTGAACGAGTTACCCAGCGTCTGTGCTTCGGTCTCTTCAGTATAATGAGGGAAGAGATATTTAAGTCACAGCATTGACGATACGATCAAATGTGACCACACGGACAGAGTCCCCATCGAGGTGTCCAGACCACTGAGATGTTCAAATGCTAGTTTCCTTCTTAACCCATAATGTTAATTATAGCCCAGTGGACAAGAGGGCTTCTGGGGTATCAACCTTTTGGTCTTAGTTGATTGAAAGTTTCTCTTCCCTTAATGGGATTGCCTGGGGACAACCCAGAGCAGAGCTCTTTCGAGGCTGGTCTGTAGACATCCCCATGGGCAATTTCTCTTCTTTTCCTTTCCTTTTTTTGTTCAAAATGTTACAGATGTCCCTTTTTCTCCCCAGTGACCCTTTCCACCCCATCCCACCCCTCTCCCCAGTCCCTCTGAAAAGCAGTGGCACATTCACACTATGGAATACTACGCAGCCGTAAAGAAGAAGGACCTCGTACCCTTTGGGACAGTATGGATGGACCTGGAGAATACTGTAAGTGAAATAAGCCAGGCAGAGAAAGACGAACATCACATGATCTCACTCATACGTGGAATCTAAAGAACTTAATAAACTGATGAACAGAAGTGGTTCAATGACATGGAGTCTCTTTTCTTGATCCACTTAGAGTACTTACCCTTGCTGTGATCACCCATAAGAGAGGAGATTGGCTCAGTTCCTCAATGAAAGGGTATTTCACTGTCCCACGGTGGCAGTAATGGCCCTCCTGCCCTTGGGGGAGAGATAATAGACGCTGCTGAGTTATTTGAAAATTTCATCAACACAATTCGGTCCTTTCCCACTTTTGCCCACTTGATCTCCAGTTTTTGTTTGTTTTTAAATACTTTAAATACTACTTGAGAGGGGATTGGCTGAAACTATGTGCAGGCATGGTTTTGGATTGAGGGAATAATCCATAGTTAGTTTTGGGTGGTGACTGTATTATACAAATTAAAAATTCTCATTGAATTGAAAAAAAAAAGGAAAGAATTTGGGAGATTCTATTTGAGACTTAGTAATAAAATTAACTAAATTTTATTAATTAAAAATCTCTCAGTAAAATAAATAATTTTCCATTTAGGAAAAAGAAAATGCTACTTGATGGCAAACAAGGCTGGGGTCTGGTGGCTGCTCATTTATTGTTATGTTCTCACTTGTTTTTCAGATCTTTCAAGATGAGTCCAAATAATTTAGCTTTTTATTTTTTTAGAACTAAGTAACTTCTTGACCTCTTTGATTCTTAGACTTCTTTATCTTCTCTCTGTTCTCTGAATACCACAAATACAACATTGCAGCAGACCAACAGTTTCACCAAGGAGAAGCAAATCCAATCTCACTAAACTTGTTTTTCAAATCTAAGAGCCAACACTGTGATTACCTGGGGGCCCCAAGGCATGAAATCAGAATACAAAAACAAGAGTATAAAATAAGGCAGATTGTTTTCCAACAGGAATATAGACATATAATTAAGATGGTTTTCAACCTACAGACACTGATTAGATGTGACAGTATCTGAGATGGCCAAGGGACACAATGAATACCTTGTTTCTTTGACTAACAACAAAAACATCTCATTAAATAAATATGTTTCCAACACTAACATTTTAGGTTGCAAAGTCAGTCACCTAAACAGAAGATCTCGGGTCCGAGTATGGTTACTAAATACCTATGAAGAAATCTAATTTGGAAAAGCTCATCAATTGATTTTCAAAGAAAAGCTAGTAATTTGCTACAGTTACTCTTGAGACATCAAACAAGTCATTGTAGTTGAATTTGTTATAGAAATTCTGCTGAAGCTTTTCAAGTTGTAGTTAATATATTGAGTAAATGAGAGGTAGAGAAATGTTCTAAATCAATAACCAGAATTCTAACGTGACTCATATAATTCCCCAAGAGGAGATCTAGGGGCCCCAGTGCAATGTGACTTCTAGTCAAGCCCAGACAACCCACCATCCTGTTCTCTCAAGAGGAAGGATGAACACATGGGAATGACAAAAGATTACCCACTGGGATTCTATTGATTTTCACATGTTATTTTCCCTCCTGCTTGCCTCTCCCACCAGTTTCTCACTCCCTGATATTTCTTTCACTGCCAGCATAGCAGAGAGAGAGAAAAAAAGTGGTTATTGGTACATATTGGTGAATATTGTACATATTGGGACTTTAAGATTTCCTATTTCTGTTCACAGTGCAAAAATGCACATAGAGCAGAGCAGGGACATTTTTCTACAGTCCTAATGGTCCCTTTGACCAGAAACTGACTGATATCCTGCTGCATTTAGAAATTGTTGTTTAGGATAACCTTTAAAGGTGTTCCTTTACAGATAATTGGGACTTGAATTAGATTTCTGAGAGCCAGCATAGCAATGTGGTTAAGAAATAAACTGGAACAGAACCCTGATTCTACATCTTGTTAGGTATGTAATTTGGGGTAAATTACTTAACCTCTCTGTATCTCAGTTTCCTCATTTGTAAAATGAGGCCAATCATAGTGTCTACCTGTTAAGCTTATTCTGAGTCAAATATGTTGATATCTAAAATATTTAGAACATGCCTAGCTCATGATAAATGTAATTTAAGTGTTTGCTATCATAGGTTCACAATCTTTATTTGCAATTCTAAAGTTAAAAAGCTGGGAGGAAAATGGCATATTGTAGCAAACTCATTAAGTGATAAGATCTGACACGAACTGATTTGTGGCAATTTATATACTTTATCCCACTTTGAGTGAATATTTATATGTGTGATTGAAGAATTATTAATGTGCATGATTAAGAGCTGCTACCAGACCACCCTGAGGTCGTTACATAAGATCCGCAACTTTCCTGCCCTGGTTGGAGCACCATCCCATACACTGAAAGGTTGCAGGTTAGGTAGTTTCTTTTTATTGCTCAGTAGTATTTTATTATATGGATACACCATAATGTGTTCATCCATTCACCAGTTAATGGACACTTGGATTGTTTCCAGTTTGGGGCAGTTTTGAATATTGATGCTATGAACATTTGTGTACCAGTCTTAGTGTAGGCATATGTTATTATTAATTATGAGTAGATACCTAGGATGAAATTTCTAGGTCGGATGGTAATTTTAATGATTCAAGAAATGGCAGAAGTGTGTTTAAAAGTCTTGTCTCTTTTTACAAGCAACATAATAGGGTTTTATTGTCTCCACATTTTCACTGATACTTTATATTGTTAGTCTTTCTGATGTCAGCCATCCTAGCAGGTATGTAGCAGTATTTCAGTGTATTTTTTTTCTCCAGGGGGCAAATGGCATTTTTATTGAGCTTGTTTTAAATTAATAAATTAACTTAGATATTTCATTGTATTTTAATTTGCCTTTCCCAGGTGACTACTAGTGTTGAACATCTTTTCATGTGCTATCAAATCTTTTACTCATTTAAAAAGTGGAGTCATATATTTTCTTATTATAGAGTTTTAATTATTCTTTATGTTTTGGGTATGAGTCATTTGTCAGATATATATTTTTAACTATTCTAAGTTATTTGCATTTCTATATAAATTTTAAAATCTACTTTTAAATTTCTACAAAATAAAACTACTGGGGTTTTTGACAATTATTGCGTTGAGTCTGTAATTCAAACTTGAGTATAGCTCAAAGTTGAATTTGTAGCTTAATTTATGGAGCACTGCTTTTTAATATATGTTGAGTCTTAGTGCATGGACATTGTATATTTTCCTTTTATTTAGGTATTCTTTAATTTCTTTCAGCAGTGTTTTAAAGTTTTCAGTGTACAGTTCTTGAACTCCTTTTATTAAATATATTCATATCTTATTTTTTAAATGTTATTATGATTGAAATTGTTTTCTTAATTTTATTTTTGGATTATTTTGCTAGTATAGGAAGTATAATTGATATTTTATATCAATCTTGTATCTTGTGACCTTGCTAAACTTGCTTATTCTAGTAATTTCTAAAATATATAAAGCCTTAGGTCTTTCTACATAAAAGATTATATTATCTGCAAATAAAGATGTACTTCTTACTTTTTAACCTGTATGCCAGTTGTTTCTTTTTCATGCCTTACTGTATTGGAGATCACAGCTAGTTCAATGTTGAACAGGAGTAGTAAGAGTCCTTGCAATGTTGCTGATCTTAGGAGGAAAGATCACAGACTATCACCATTAAGTATGATGTTAACTGTAGGTTTTTTGGTAGATGCTCTTTATTTTGATAAAGAAATTCCTTTCTATTGCTATTTTTTGAGAGATTATTATTATTGTCACTATTTTTACCACAAATGAATGTTGGATTTTGCCAAATTCAACTAGAGATTTGATCAGAGTTTATATAGAAAATTTAGGGCTTACTGTTTTTCATCTTTTTTTTTAATATATACTTTTTAAATTTATCTTTATTGTTGAGAGTATTACAGGTATACCATTTTTCCTCCCAATTGATCCCCTCCACTTCCCTTCCACCCCCTTCCCAGGCCTTCACCCCGTTATTAACTGTGTCCATAGGTTATACATATAACTTCTTTGGTTAATCTCTTCCCACCCTCCACCCCCTTCCCTCTTTCCTCTGAAATATGATCGTCTGTTGCATGCATCAATGTCTCTGGATCTATTTAGTTCCTCAGATTCTTTTGTTCATTAGTTTCTTCTTCAAGAAGACCCTTCAACATTTCCTGTAGTGCTGGTCTGGTGGTGATGAGCTCCTTTAGCTTTTCCTGGTCTGAGAAGCTCTTTATCTGACCTTCAATTCTAAACGATAGCTTTGCTTGGTAGGGTAATCTTGGTTGTAGTTCCATGTTTTTCATCACTTTGAATATTTCTTGCCACTCCCTTCTGGCCTGCAAGGTTTCTGTTGAGAAATCAGCTGACAGTCGTATGGGGGCTCCCTTGTAGGTAACTAACTGCTTTTCTCTTGCTACTTTTAAGATTCTCTCTTTGTCTTTAACCTTTGGATTTTAATTATGATGTGTCTTGCTGTGGGCCTCTTTGGGTTCCTCTTGTTTGGGACCCTCTGTGCTTCCTGGACTTGTAAGTCAATTTCTTTCCCCAGGTAGGGGAAGTTTTCTGTAATTATTTTTTCAAATAGGTTTTCAATTCCTTGGTCTCTTTCTTCCCCTTCTAGCACCCCAATAATACGAATGTTGGGCCTCTTGAAGTTGTCCCAGAGATGTCTCTTCCCGGCCCTGGAGCCCTGGGCTGGGGGCCTGCTGTGGGGCTGGGACCCCTCCCTCCTCCAGGAAACCCTCACCGCCGAGATTCCCTTCCCGGTTTCAACTGGGGCACCGGGTGTGGGCCTGCGGCCGCGTCTCTGGGATCCAGCCTCCATCCTCCCGCGTCCCCGCCCCTCCTCCCGGTCTCGATGCTCCTTCAGGTCCCTGGTTGTGGGGCTTCTGTTCAGCCGGATCTCAGGAGGCTCTGAGTGCTGGTGGGTCTGTATTTTAGTTGTGATTTTGATGTGGTTGCCGGAGGCGGCGGGTGCAGGTGTTACCTACGCCACCATCTTGTTTTCCTCTGTTTTTCTTCTTTTTGAGATTCCCCTGCACTTCCAACAGCTATGGCTGCTTATATTGTCCTCTGGTTCTATAGCCTAAAAATCCTGCAGTTTTCTCTTGGAATTTTAACTAACCTAAGTATGGCATGAATGCTGCCTCTTTTTACTCTACAAGTTATAAAAAGGGGAAATTCACCCCATGCTGTCCTTTTCCCAAATTTAAATTGTCCCCACCGTTGTCTATCTTTTACTAATTCTCCAGTATCTCTAATTAGCCGTATTTTATTCAGTAATTACAGTTGTCATCTCTGGGTGAATCGATCTGATAGTTCACTTCACCAGATTGAAAGTACATCTCCCATGGATTGAATATTGTATATTAAACCAACTTTGCATACCTTGAATATATCCTACTTGGTTTGTTGACCATCATAATATCTCTTTTGCTAAATGTTTCATATCTCCTCATAAAGAATATGTATTTTGTTATGTTGGAAGTAGGGTTCTATATAGGTCAATTAGGTGAAATTTGGGAATACTTCCTGATTTTTTTGTCTTTAAAATTTTTATTTTGTTGGATTCAGTTTGTTACGATTTTATTTAAGGTCTTTCTACCTATGCTCGTAAGATACATTGGCTTATAATTTTTCTTTCTTGTAAGATCCCTGACAGATTTGGGTATTAGATTATGCTGGCCGTGTAAAACAACGTGGGATTCTTTCCCTCTTCTTCCTTTCCTTAGTTAGTGTGGTTATTTTTTCTTCTCTGTTAACAACAGTTCACCAGTAGATCGATCTTTGTGGGAAGATTTTTTCATTACAGATTCAATTTCATTAACAGGTATGGGACTATTTTAATTTTCTGTATCTTTTTTATGTACATTATGGGAAGGTGTATTTTTCAACAAATTTTTTCATTTCATCTCAATTCTCAAATTTTGTGACATAAAATTGTTCATAATATCCTCTTGTATTTTGAATGACTGTAAAATCTTTAATGATGTTCACTTCTTAAAGTTCTTATAATGGTAACTTGTGTTTTCTTTTTTCCCCCACTGTTCATCCTTTCTAGCAGTTAATCCATTTTATTATTTCTTTTCAAATATTGGCTTTTAAATTTTTCTTTGTATTTTTGTTTCTGTTTTATTGATTCTGGTTTTTATCATTATTTTCATTCTTTTACTTTCTATTTTTGAGATAAAAACATAGATAAATAATTTTTAACCTTTTTGCTCTGGTAATAGGTGTATTTAAGCCTTTACCTTTCCATACAAGTTTTGATATGTTATATTTTTATTATCATTCAATAAAAATATTTTCTCCTTTCAATCCCTTTTTCTTTGACTCATGAGTTACTTAGAATTGTAGTGTTTAATTTCTAAACTGTTAGAAAGTTTTCTAGATATCTTTCAACACATGAATTTCTAGCTTAATCATGAACCAGTCAAAGAATCTATTCTGTTTGATTTACCCTTTCAAGTTTACGTGAGCTCATCTGGTCTACTTTGTTAAATGAGTCACACACACCTGAAAAGAAAGTGAATTCTGTAGCATGGGATGGACTTTTCTTTGTAGGTCAATCAAGTCAAGTGTGGTGGCTGTGTTCTTTCATATTCTCATCGACATCTTTGTCTTCTTTGATCATCAGTAAGTTTTATGAGTATCTCCAATCATGATTGTGGGTTATTTATTTCTCCTTTTAGTTCTGTCAGTTATTGCTTAGCATACTTTGATACTGTCACCAGGTGTATGCCTGCCTGTAAAGATTATTTCAGTACACTTCGGAATTGACTGTTTTAAAAATATTTATATTTCCATGTCTCTATTTCTAGTTATTACTCTTTTGCCTTAAAGTTTACTTTGCCTCATCTTACTATTGATACAACACCTCTCTTCTGGTTAGTGTTTGCATGTCACCTCTTTTCCCATATGTTTCTTTCTACTTTTGTTTTCTTACATTTAAGGTGTCTCGTAAGCAACATACAGATTTTAGAAAATCTATTTTGAATAATTTTGTCCTTTAGTTGTAGGATAGAGTCAATTTATATTTAATGTAATTACTATTCTATTTGTGTTTAAATTTACTATATTAGGCTTGATTTAAATTTACTTCTTACCTTTGTCTCCTTTTCCTTCATTCCTAACTTTATTTGAATTGATAAGTATGTTTTATTATTCTCTTTCTACTTCTATTAGCTTGATTGTAACAGATTTTAAAAGTATTCTTTTGTGGTTAGTGCATCCTTGAACTATTATTGTCTACATTAAGTTAGAATCTACCTTAAATGAGCACTTTTAGTATTTTCTGGACAATGCAGGAGTCTTGCAAATAGTCTGATTCCATTAACTCACACCTTTTGTGTTATTGTTGTGATATGTGTTCATTTTTACATATTTTAAGCCCCCAAGATACTTTTAAAAATCAGCTAATATTGATTTAGAATTACTTACATTCTCAACTTTTGGTGATTTTCCTTAACTCTTATATCAAAAAACTTCCACTGGATCATTTTCTTTCTAACTGAAGAACTCTTGGTGATTTTTTTTTTTTTTTTTTTTTTAGAGTTTCCCTCCCCCTCTCAGTTTTGTTTTTGTTTTATAATTTAATTAAATGTATAACCACTTCTTTGAGATATAATTCACGTACCATAAAATTCACCCTTTTAATATATGGCAAATGTAAATATAATAAAAACTCAGTGGTTCAAATGTAAATATAATATAAACTCAGTAGTTTTTATTATATTTACAGTTATCCATATACTGTCTAATTTTATTATATTTACAGAGTTGTAACTACCATCTAATGTTAGAATATTTTCATTACCCCTGAACAGAAGCCTTGTACAAGAAACCTTGTACCCATTAGTCACATTTACTTTCTCCCCAGCCTTTGACAACTGATAATCGACTTTCTTTCGCTATAAAATTTGCCTATTTTGAACTCTTCATATAAATGCAATTACAAAATATGACCTTTGTGTAGCTTCTTTCACTTAGCATATTTTCAGGGCTTAATAACATGTAGCATATATGTATAAGTACTTTCTTTTCATGGCCAAATACTATTCTGTTTTTGGATATATACCACATTTTATATTGATTATCAGTGACACTTGGATTGATTATACTGTTTGGCTATTATGAAGAATGCTGCTATGAACTTTCATATATACACATTTTGGTGTGGACATATGTTTTCAATTCTCTTGGACGTATAACTAGGAGTGGAATTGCTGGCTCATATATTTATATATGTTTAGTTTTTGAGGAACTGCCAAACTTTTCTCCCAAGTGCTTGCAAAATTTTATAATCTTACAAGAAATGTAGGAGGTTCCAATTTCTCCACATACTCACTAATGTTTTTTATTGTCTTTCTTTTTATTTGAGTGATCTTAATGGCTTGGAGATGGTTTCTCATTGTAGTTTTGATTTGCATTTGACTACTGATTTTGTGTATCAGGTGTTTATGGGTCATTTGTATATTTCCTTTGGAGAAATAGCTATTAAATCCTTTGCCCATTTTAAAATTGTGTTGTCTTTTAATTGTTGAGTTGTAAGAGTTCTTTATACTAGATACACCCCTTATCAGATATATAATTAGCTAATATTTTTTTACATTCTGTGAGTTGTATTTTTTTATTTTTTTGATAATGTTTTTTGAAGTGCAAACATTTTAATTTGATAAAATCTAATTTATCCATCTTTTTCCTTTTATTGATTGTGCTTTTGGTGACATATCTAAGAGACCACTGCCAAATCTAAGGTCTTGAAGATTTACAACTATGTTTTCTTCTAAAAGTTTTATGGTTTTAGCTTTACATTTATGGCTAAAATCCATTTTGAGTTAGAGTTTCAGCTTTATTGTTTTGCATGTGGCTATGAAGTTGTCTCAGTGCTACATTAAAAATGACGATTCTTTCCCCACTGACATGTCCCCATTGAATTTTATTTCTGACTTTCCGTGTGGGTGTTTTCTAGTTACTGTCTCCCAGTTTACTAATCTCTACTTTTGCCTTATCTGCTATTAAACTCATTTATTAGATTTTTTATTTCAAATATTATCTTTTTAATTATACAATTTCTACTTAATTCTTTTTGGTAGATTCCTGTTTTCTTGTAAATTCTCCATTATTTTCTCTATTTTCATGAATATATCAAACATTGTTATTTTAAATTCTCCAATGATAACTCCAACATCTGGGACATCTTTAGTTCTATTTCCAGTCCCCAAATTTTCCTATTTTTTGTTATATGTCCCAATTTTTTGTTTTCTCTAGTAATATTTGATGGAATATTGGATATCTGAATGAAAAATTATAGAGGTCCTAGATGATGTCTTTCCCCCAAAGGCAATTTGAATTCACTTTTATAGGAAGGCAGAATTATGGTGGATCACCTTAATCTAATAGAGAGTGGCTTCTCTACTCCGATGGGACTGTTACAGTTCTAATTTGCCTTCATTCCTTCCACATAGCTCTTATTTCTAGGATATAGCCTTTCTGTGGTCTCAAGTGCAATCATAGGGGTGTTTCCTATGTCTCCTTTACTTTAGTGAGCCCTGAATTATAACCTATACACCCTCAGGACTGTCTCACTGCTAAAATCTTTGCCTGGCTCTTTAGCATATCACTACTTTTGGCTAGATTTCTGGGAGTCTTGCTTTGTGTATGTGTAGTGTTGGAGATGGCAAACCCCTTGCAGAGAAATTACATGCAAACTTTCAGGCTCACTTTTATGTTTTCTCTTCTTCCTGGAGTCTTAACCCCACAGGCTCCCTGCAACTCCCCTGGTGTTATAATTGAGGGTTTTATTTGTGACCAAAAAACTTGGCATCAAATAAACTTAAAGAGCACTCCCCAAATTATGTATCAATGCTATAATATTTATATAAAGATATGACAATCTAAAATTATAAAAGCAAGCTTTGTGCTATATATAATGTAGGTATTTATTGTGTGTATATGTGATATGCAATATATTAAAGAAAAACTATATTGTACCAATATTTGAATCCATAGTTAATATGTCAGCTACCATTAGCATTTAATTCACAATATTTTTGATTGTCTTAAAATGTAAAGAATATTTCAGGAATGGCACTTCGGGTGGCCCAGGTCTCTTTAAAATGGCTCCAATAAAACTTGAACTTCTTGCTACACTTCTCTCAGTAACCTTTCTTGAGATTAACCCTTCTAGTGATCTTCATTCTACCCAGAAATATTGAAGCATATATAAAAATATTTATTGATGTTGCTGTTGATGATTATCAAGATGTTTCTTCTACTCAACATTATTTTTAAAGTTAATGATTGACAAAATATTTTTCTTTCTCTTTACCCTTGCCTACGTTTTTGCAAATTGTAAATCTATCTAAACATCCGAACAGGAACTAATCATTTCTGCCTACTCACTGTCGTTGATACTTTGACAATTATCAAAAGCCTTGACATTTTCTTATGATCCACATGAATGATGAGCATTTCCTTTAAAACAGAATCTTCAGCTTGACTTACAGAATTTCAGAGATAGTTGTGACAGTTTAAAAATTGTATTCAAGTAATATTTGTAAGGGGAAGTTTAATACTTTGGAGTAAGCAAAGGAGATTACTGTCTATATATTCAATGCAATACTAGAGCCTTTAGGGATTATCTGCATTTAGAGGGATATGTAACTTTGTCTCTAACTAAGCTATTTTACAACTCTGTACAAAGTAAAGTTAAGTTGTAGAAAAAATAGATAATGTAAATAATTCTTGTCTATAGACATGCAAAGAAATTCTGTCTGATGGAGGGAATACTTTTTTTTTCCCCTGTGGAAAAGCCAGTTTTGCAAATTCAGCTCAATATTGCGGATTCATAAGTGTGTCTTCTTTGAGGTTTCCCTTTGAACCTATTGTAATGAGCCCTCATTTAATTAATGGGCTAAATATCTTTGACACGTATTAATTCCATATTTGTACGAGAGTCATGATTTTATCTTCTCTTGAAAATTATCATCTAACATAATGCTTCCTTTGATTTGGTTATTTATAGAAACTCTTAAGGAAGAGATGAACTCAGTTGTAGATGCAATTAGGCGGATTTGAGTGGGTGGAATGATGGTACATGAAAGCCTGAAAGACATGAGCTCGCTCCCTTCTCCAAGCTTAAGATACAGGCCTGTACAACATAGGAAATAGGTCTGTAAGATTACAGAGGTTGTTCAGGGTTTTGCTGTTATTGTAGTTTGTTTAAGCAGTGCCTATACAAAATTCGTTTCTGCATTAAATTTGTCACATAATGCTTCAATTATTTTTAACATGATTCCTTGTAGATTGCTTCAGTAACCAAAACTGCCCACACTCTTGATAACAACTATCGATAAGGAGTTGAAATAGCTAGGAGCATGAACTATTATATATTTCCAAATCATTCAGATGTTGGACCGTCTCTCAGGTCACTTACAAAATAATCTGTTCAGTGCTGCACCCTTTCCCCTGCAGGAGCAATGTAAGGATGATTTTCCCATCATTATGACTTAACACTACTTCTCTTGCATTTCACCTCCCCTATCTTGGGTTTAGAGAGGTCCTGACTTATAATCGGGAGGGAGATTCTCTCTGTGAGTTATTCAGACAGGAATTAGTAAAATCCTATAACCCAGAAGGCATCACCCTTGCCGACAATCCATAGGTGAAGCACTGGGTTCTAATTAAGTGCTTTCTTGTTGATGAAGAGGGTGACAGGAGTAGTGACCTTCTCACTCAAGAGGAAGGTCCTGCTTACTCAGCTCTCACTCACTCTCTGGGCGCTGCTCTTGGCAGTGATCCTTAATTAGTTTTTTCCCAGACATCAAGCTCTCTTCCTGGGCTCCAAAGCTGCAGGGGCTCCTTCAGGTACCCCCTTCCCTTTACTCACCTTCCAGCTTCCTTTTAGCTGAGGATGGGAGGAAGTGGTGGGAAGTCCATTTCCCTCCGTTCAGACTTCCCTCAGGGGCTCTTTCTCTTCCCTCAACTTCAGTTCTGTTGTGTTTCTTTTTGTTTGTTTTTCCGCAATAGACTTTGATGGTTCATTACCCTTACAGGCCGAAGCACTAACAATAAAAATATTAGTGGTTTTTTTCCCCCCCTTTTAATATTCAGACTCTGCCTCTGGGCAAAGGAAAATATTTGCATTTCATTATTCTCTACGTGAAAGAAAGGAAAGAAAAAATTAAACAGTTTAAGTTTACAGATTATAGGCTGCTGGGTGCTGGCACCCTCTGAGACATGGAGCTCCTACAGCAGTCATAAAATTAGAGTCTTGCCACAGGAAAAAATACTTGATTGGGAAGATTTAGGAGGTGAGAAATAGATATTGGAGCTGAAAAGCTCCCCCTGTTGCCCCCTTTTTTAGGTTCAGAGTGCAGAAGAAATACTGTACCAGTAACAATCCCTCTAGAAGTCCACTAAAGATATGATGTGTGTTTCAGAGTTCAAAGTTTTTTAGATTGTGGAATGGTAATATCAATTCCTATATAGTGTAGAAATTTATTATGTAACTTCTCCCAGAGGGGCTGGGACAGCACTGCTTACCCCCAAATATTATTATTTTTTTTTGCCACTAACATATGAATATTCACATTCTAGGATAAATCAAGTCTTCAAATGAAATGGCCTCTTGTCAGTTAAAACCAGCTTTGCTACCAAGTGATTGCAGAATTCTTCAGCAATATCTTTCAACTCACTAACTTATTCTGCAGTAGATCTAATATGTTATTCAGTCTATTTACTAAGTTGTATGTTTGTTTTTTCTTTTTTTTGGTTTTTTAAAAAATATATCTTTATTGACTTCAGAAAGAGGAAAGGAGAGGGAGAGAGAGAGATAAAACATCAATGATGAGAGAGTCATTGATCGAGCCCGCAACCCAGGCATGTGCCCTGACCGGGAATCGAACCCTGACCGCCTGGATCCTAGGTCGACGCTCAACCGCTGAGCCACTCCCAGCCGGGCTAAGTTGTATGTTTTAATGAATATATTTTTCATCTTTAAAATCTTTAATTGATTTTTATTACTATTTATTCTTGTTTCATAACCACTTGTTTTTGTTTTTATATTTTTGATTAAATTCTCTGCTTTATTTCTTCTATAGTATTAAATATTCTTTGAAGACCTTTCTATTAACTTATTTCCTCAGGTGTAAGTTTTTCTTGTGAGTTGAAGGGCTGAGTTTGTTGACAATCTTTCTTGGTGTTGGCATAAGATTAGTAAATCTTATTTAGACATTGATCTTCTGTGATAGAATTCCCTTGCATATATGCTGGACTGTGGCAGTCTCCTACATGGTATCTAAGTTGACTGCCAGGGGGACGATGTAGTTCTCCTGATACAACATGATGAGGCTGTAGCCAGGACAGCATTTTCTTTCAAGGTGGCTGTCTTGACTTCTTAGCCCAGCAGCTGTGATGTGCTCCAGAGGTAAAAGCCCCAAAGATTTCCTGCCTGTAATGACTTCCAATTATGATGGCTTCCCACTCAATAGCTGCCTCTTAAATTTACTGCTGTGATTTTGGCTCATTGCTACGGCAGACTTTCATATGCCAGTCTTTCTTTCAAAGACATTTCAGAGTTTCACGCCTGCCACACGTTTCCTTTCTTTTTTTTCTTTTTTTCTTTTTCTAATGTTTTTATTGATTTCAGAGAGAGTAAGGGAGAGGGAGAGAGAGAAAAACATCAATGATGAGAGTCATTGATCCACTGCCTCCTGCCCACCCCCCAGTGGGGATCAAGCTCCTAAATGGGTCACATGCCCTGAATTGAATCATGACCTCCTGGTTCATAGGTTGACCCTCAACTACTGAGTCAAGCAGGCTTGGCTCGAGTTCCCTCCCTCCCTCCCTCCCTCCCTCCCTCCCTCCCTCCCTCCCTCCCTCCCTCCCTCCCTCCCCCCCTCCCTCCCTCCCTCCCTCCCCCCCTCCCTCCCTCCCTCCCTCCCTCCCTCCCTCCCTCCTTCTTTCTCTCCCTCTCCCCCCTTCTCTTCTTCTTTGGTTTTATGTGTGAGGAAGAGATATCAACAACTATTAGTCTGCATCTTAGAATCTATAAATAAAACTTAGTACCTGTGTGTTAATAAATGTATGTAAACAATGACATTTAATATCTTTAGCTCTATAAAGATTGAATCTAACTCTTCTTCATATTTGGAGTCTAAAGGCTCTTTAATCATTCCCCTCATAGGCAGTCATACATAGCACCACAAGAAAAGCATTTCCTAAGAGATCATCTCCTTTAACACATTTAGGAGCGATACATTGATACTGTAACGTAGGAGAGCACTGCAATTTTGAATAAACTCAGACTTTCTCTTTATCTTTAATTGAATTAAGTGTTTCTAGGAGTTAAGTAGCTTCTCTTGAAAGTTAGCCAAAAATTTTTGACAGATAGCTATTTGGGGCCCTGAACATGGTTCTTTATAAGCCCATGTTGTTTGCACCAGTCTCACCTAGCTTTGAAAATTTGATGACCCATTAAAAAGATTTGTCAATTTCTATTGCTTTTAATTGCATTGCCTGACTTCTACTTTTACTTTGATAGGTTTGTCTATGTGTAGGCCATGCCAGTTTTCACAACTTACTTTCAAAGTTTCTTTGGACACAAAGTGTGAAAAAAAGTAATGCTTTAGTTAAGGAAGTATGGTGTTTTTGTTAAATATCTAAAATAATGAATTAGAGAATAGAAACAGAAAGGAAGTACAATTCATAGGGTTAAAAAGAAGTAACCAAATTGGCCTCTGTATCACATAAGTCTCCCCTGATTGCGTGGGAAAGGAACGTTAACTCCGAATAGCTTAAGAAGAAGAATATATTGGCTAATGCAGCAGAAAATCTAGGGGTTTGATACAGGACTCAAATAATATCAGCAGGACCTAGTTTGACCATTTCTCCTATTTCCTGTGTTGGCTTCATTCTGAGGCTAGCTCTAGGCCTGGCTTCCGCAAGGTTCAAGTCCAGAGGAAAAGGGAGAAGGTGTCTTTCTGGTGGTTGTCACACAAATCCTGGCAGCCGCTGTAATGGGACCAAGGTGGGTCATGCGACCCCTGACCCATTCTCCTGGTTGCTCTGACTGGTCAGGGGCCAGGATGGTATAAATTACACAGATTGAGAGTTGGGAGGCAGATGGATAAAGAGTTTGCCAAGGAAAACTGTGCAGTTCCACTCCAAGAAGCGGGAGATGGACACTGGGCAGTCAAGAACAGCAGAACGTCTTGCAGGTGTGGTTGGGTATGGACAACTTAGAGGACAGGCTGAACACTACCAAGGGTAGAGAATCTGAAGGTGGCCATGAGTTTCTATTTGATTACAGAATTTATCAAATTATAAAGATTTTTAAAGCTGTCTAATTAGTATCCTGTCGTCAATCTAACATAACATTTCTGTTCTTGTGTATAGACTAAAGAAAATTTATTTAGGATCAAACTTTTTAAAAAAAGAAATATATAGGAGTAGAATGGAAAAAGTAAATGTTTTCCGAATCGATCCCAGGGCACTTAAGGCTCTTTTTATTTATTGTGATGACCTGCAAGGCTTTACACATTGCTCTACTTGGTTCTGGTGAGTAGGTAAATAGCAGTAAAAACCCTGTTTGCTAGCAATCTAGGGGTAAAACAAGCCATATTGTTTGTTGTCCCATCAAATCCTGGATATAGCACATTGCCTCTGGTTAGAACTCAATTTGCAGACCCACCCAGTAGCATAAACGTATGTAAAATATGATTGTAATATGGTATTCTAGCCTCAAAGTGGATCGACTTCACCTTCTTCTGCCATCTTAACACAGATAAAAACAGAACAGAAGGAAATACTCAGCAACTCCCTTTCTCAACCAACAGCCGTCTTCCCCTTCCCGTCACTGCCTCCCACACCCACACCCGTGAGGCCAGATAAACACCCAGAGCTGAATTGTCCTCCCCTCTGATCATAAGTTGGGAACTATGCTCAAGTGTTATCTGTGTTTCGGCTTCACAAGGGGTTTGCAGTGCGAAATGTAAGATGTGGTCTATCTAAAGAATATTTGCAAGATAAGAAGAGATTCCTGGGGACTCTAAAGAGGCCCTAGGAACAGTTACTGGAACTGTGGGAGGAGAGGGTCATGGGGGGGTGCCCTACCCCCACATTTTCAGTAGAGCAGCAAACATAAACCAGGTGTTCTCCTCAGTGCTGCTGCTTATAGGTCCAACCTGGCTGCCTCAAAGGGCATGCACTCTGGCATGTGTGTGAGTGACCTGAAGGTACTAGGATCCTTCCCTCTTCGGTTCTTGAGGGAGGGAATGAATAAAGACTTGGCAGCCATCTCACAAAGGCTGCTGACACCTGCTCCGGCCAAATCCCAGGGCAACGTGCTTTCTATCTTCATCGCATGTTCTGCACGAAGGGCTAAACTCTGTTTATCCCTCCACCCGGCTAAAGAGATTATATTTCATGGCCAGCTGGTCCCCTTTGAGGCAGAATCTGGCTCCTTAAACGTAATACTTGTTTAGATAAATGTTTAAGTTGTTTAACGAGGGACACAAGATTACTTTTTCTTGGTAGTTGTCCCCCCCCCCCTTTTCATTAGTCTAATAAGAATTAGTCATATGTTTGTTGACAATTTTTTCATTTTGCTCCTTCCCCCAAGAACAGTAAGAAAAGACCGACCATTTGATGACTGTAGAAGGAATTCTCTCCATTTCATCTTTATTCATAGCACTGCTTTCTTAATGCTCTATAGGATCGCAATAGACCTAAAGTTATTGGCTTTCAATGAATATTAACATTCTCAACTAGTTTTGGGCAGGCCCTTTTTTTCTTACGGTGTATTTCCTTTTGGTGTTATGTAGTCCTTTCCATACTCACCTGCCTCACTATAACCTCCTGTGCTTAGAATGAGAAATCTGAAGGAGCGCATCTAAAGGCCCATTAACACCTCCCGAGGCCCTGCGGCGAATACCAATGGCATGTATTGCAGTACCTTGCACTGCATTGTCTTGCTTGTTATTTGAGTGACTAAGCTGTAAATAGTTTTGAATTATCTGTGTTACTGTCCCCCCCCACCCCTCACATCAAAAATGGATCGTAATGTCAACCCTTTTCCCCTGTCCTCTCTTACGGGTGACTTTGTTGTTTATGCTGCTCATTTTCACGGGGCCCTCACCTGCCCACGTGGGCTGGTTCCCTATGAGTGCCGTGGACTCAGATGTGACGAAGCTTCAGACTGTTTCATTACGGCCAGTTTGCCCGGTTTCACATAAAAAGGGGGAGCCTAGACGTGTCAGTCCCTGAAGATTAGAAAGCAGCCACTATGAACTAAGCTAAATGAGACACCTCTGATTTCTCGGGCATGACCGAGGAACTGATGGTGTCGCAGCTGCGTGGGGAGAATGCATAGCGGAGTGGAGTCAGGCTGTCTAGGCTCAAGGACCAGAGCCTCCCAGTTACTAATGTGTGCTTCGGATAACTTACTTACTATCTCTAAGCCTCAGTTTCCTTGCTTACAAAATGGAGATAAGAATAGTATCTAACTCACTTGGGTTGATGTGAGGATTAAATGAGATCATGCTACTAAGGGAACATGGGACAGACCCTGGCACCAAATAAACACAGTGAATGTTAGCTGTTAAGTCCTGTCTGCCATGACTACTCCTTGATTCCGAACTAGTAAAGCTCTTGGAATCTGCAGAGCTCCTTTTGGCACTTGATCACGCATTAATTCATCTACCGCCATCTATTGAGGTGATTCTAATGCTCCTCAGATTGCTGAATATGACTCACACGGTGTTTTTATGATAGCAGATTGCTTATTTTAATGCTGTTCCCATTAAACCGACCTCTGATAAATATTTACTCAAAGCCCTAGTTCAATACTTAAAAAGCTAAAGGACTGTTTAATGGAGAAAACGTGTCTAGCTTATAGAAGCTGCTTTATTCCTCTTTGCTAGAATGTTGGGCTTAATTATGCGAATCTGCACCCTGAGAATGACACTGATAAGCAAGTAGAGAGGGTTCCAGAAACCGTATGCTTCACGAGAAATGGTTGAGAGGCCTGAGTGGTGCAGTGGATGGGAATGTCTCTTCCTTTGATGTGAGGTGCTGTTGGAGAGGTTTGCAGTTTTTAGGTTTCTATTTAGAGTTAAGCTTTAATACCAGCCCCTTAAGGCTGGACTGGGGGCAAGTTACCAGTTACCATCAAGGGTCACCACTCTTTGGAAGCCCACACTCTTGCAGCTACTATGGCTTTGCTTCTAAGTAAGCTTTCTTGTCCTTCCTTTTTCTTTTTTTTAACTCAGATAGTGCTCCCTAAAGCCTCCTCAATCTTTATGAGTTCCTTGAGACTCCGGAGTGCCTGCCAGTTTCCCAGAGGCTCTCAGCGTTGCTCAGTCCCAAGCCAAACTCTCTTCATGCCCTGCTCCCGCTGGCTCCGTAGGTTCTAGACCAGTGGGAGAGGAACAGGTTGGAAATTGGAACTAACTAACTATAAACAGCCAAGGGCCTGGGGTTCACGGCCAGCAGGAGAGAGCTGGGCTGGGCAGAGGGGATTCACAGCTCTGTCCATCTCAGAACATGCACTTGGCTTGAAGACACTCTCCACAACTTTGCTTCCATAACCCTACCCTCAATTTTACACTGCCCTGTCCTTTGAGGCTTTGCTCTCTCTTGCTTAAGGGATTTTGCTAGTTAGCTTATTTTAAATTATCAGTGCAAAAAAAGAGTATGGTTTTTCTACAAAATAAAAAGAATTGCCATGTTTATAGTCCATTTAGTTTGGAAACCGAGTAACCGTGAAAGCTCCAAGAACCGCTGTCTTTCATGATCCGATGCTTGGGGTTATTGAAATTTTGCCCTTAAAAAGCCAATTGCTTTGATTTTGTGTTTGGTTTTATTTCTAAAGTTGGAGGTAAGTGCACCCTCCGACTCACCCGCAGTTGCCTCCCCATCGGCTTCTGCGGCCTGGGCGCTGCCCTGACTGCCTTTCCTCCCGGCTCGGCTCTGCGCTTTGGATGCCCTGCCAGCCGTTCCCACTTGCCACTTGCCCATCGCAATTCTGTTCTCCATTACTTTCTGTTTTGCTTTGTTTAGCAATAATCGTAGTTCGTGCAATTGTAGGACATTCGTTTGAGTAAACTCTTAGTGCTCTCTGGGAGTCTTTAAAACCCTGTGCTGTTCTTGGGGAGCATATAAGGAATAATATTTCACCACACAGCTTTTGTTTTCACGGTGCTCACATTAAGCCAAGGTAATTTTGCTCCATGTTGTGAAATGTTCTCAGCTGTGATTACTCCTGCAGCTTTCTTGTTTTCTTTTTTTTTATAAATCACGGCAACTAAAGGGCAACAAACGGCTGCTGGAGTGACGGTTGTCAGACATTTTAGGTCTTTTTGCTCTTTGTAGGAACCGGGTCTGTTGAAAATACAGGGCTGTGTATATGTTGAGATTGCCACCCGCTGGTAAGATAGAGAATTTCCATTTTAATTAGTACTTGAAGAAAATATGCATGTTTCCTGTTTCCAGAGTATGAATTTATATGCTTAGTTTAAAATATATATATTTTGAACTTCATTAGGAGACTAAGAATTCCGTTATTATGAAATAATGAAAGCTATACTGAAAAAATTTTAAGTCATCATTATGAAACCATTTGAAAGACCCTTATTTACATCTCTTGTTGCTTCTACAAAGGGAAGAAGGGATAAAAAATAAAATTAGAAAACCTTGGAATTAAATATGCCAAAGTGTTCTCGGTGGTTGTTGTTGAGTACTAAGAGTTAAAAGGGATTAAAATAATTTTTTTGCTTTATACTTTTTATTTAGTTACGTATTTTTTTCTACAGAAAGCTTGCATTGCTTTAAATATAAATCTGAAGAGGAAAAATAACTATATGTGTGTATATAAATTGAAACGTAAGTCTTCAATAACGGCATTTTATGGAGTGTTTTTTAAAAAAAGCACCATCCCAAATCAATGCCATATTTAACTAAACAGATACAAAAGGAACAAAAGCCCGGAGATTGAACTGCAGCTTTCATCACTCCACTTGCACAAATTTTAAATTCAAATGCATACATAAGAATTTATTATGTGATAAAGATGCCATTTCAAATTCACGTGCAAGGATGCTTGGTTACCTCACATCATTTACCAAATAAATTCCAGATGTGAAAAATTAAAAATACAAAATGAAACAAATTGAAAATATATACCTGAATACTTAGGCTAAGCAAAAATGCAAAGGAATAATTATAAAGGAAGACATTGAAAACTTTTGTGTATGGATATCACCATAAAAGCAAATAAACTGGGGAAAATATTCATAGCATACAGGCTGACAAAATACAGAAGACATTTTTTAAAGAAGCCTATGAACATTTGAAAAAAAATAAAGGTTTAACCTTATTACTAACCAAAGGATTACACTTTTTTTAAAATGAAAAATTCAGCTCTCAAATTAGCCAAGATTTATAAAATTTTATTATACTCAATGTTGTCAAAGGTACTCCATATTATAGAACTATTCTGTTATTTGAAATTATTCCTTTAAGAGAGGATAAATACCATGGAAAAATGCTCATATGAAAGTTAGATTACAAATAGGGTTTAAGTAATAGCATATTTTTTCTATGTTTATCTCTCCAGAAAGATATTATTCCAAAGTTTTAATAGTGATTATCTGTTTGACTAGAATTATTAACGATAAATTTCCCTTTGTATTCATTTTCATAATTTTCAACTTTTTGAAAGCCAAAACTTACAAAAATATAAAATGCTCGTTAAAATTCTTCAAAACTAGAGTTTATAATAATACATATAGTTTGATTATTACTTTACTAAAAATAAAAGCATATATATATATATACTTATCTATATTTGTAATTCATATATGTGGATTAAAATTATTTTAGAATTTCAATAGTGGCTTTATATGGTCATTTCTATGGTTATCTTTCTATGGTTATAGGTATTTTCTTCCACATTCATTGTAAAATAATTTTACTACTGATAAGCAAAAATTTACATTATATATGCTAAAATTATCTTTAGAAAGATATTTAATGATATGGAAAAATACTTATAAAAACTAATTAAAAAGAGGGAGAAATACATGCAGAATTATGCAGTTTGTTCACAATTTGATGGGAGTGGATGCATATACCTATTTTATTCATACATGATTTAAAAAACTTGGAAGGGCATGTTCTAAAGTTTTCATGGTGATTATCTGTAGTACTATGGATAGAGTTGATATTTTTCTTCTTTATTCATTTCTAAGTTTTTAATTAGAAACAGTAAAGTCCATACATATATATCAAATATATACATCAAATATGCTTTAAATACATGCAGCTTACTTTGTGTTATTACCTCAATAAAGCTGTTAAAATATATAGTATCTAAGTGTGCTATCCAATAAAAAAATAAACACAGCTCTCACCTTTTCTTTCTAAAAAGAAAAATAAATATTCAAAATGCAGGATGGCCGTGGCCCGTGTGGCTCAGTTGGCTGGAGCGTCTCCCATACACCAAAAGGTGGTGGGTTCGAGTCCCTGTCAGGGCACATACCCAGGTTGCAGGTTCGACCCTGGTTGGGGTGGGTGGGAGAGGCAGCCGATTGATGTTTCTCTCTCACACTGGTGTTTCTCTCTCTCTCCCTCCCTTCCTCTCTCTAAAAATCAATGAAAAAAAACGCAGCATGAACTTTCTGCTAGCTCAGTGTTACTTCATTCCACTTGTAGATAGGTAGAACACCCAAGACATTTACAGATATTTTGTCACTGGCATTTGGCACAGAAATGAACCAGCATTTTAAACCAGTTTACACGAGTTTGGATCTACACATTCTTCCGCAGAGTGGGACGGTGGAAGAAATGCCGGAAAATATTTCCATTTATCAAGATATGTTAGTTCGTAAAAGGGAATGAACATCCAGTACAAGGAGCTTACTACTTTGTGGAAGCATTCAGCTATTTTTTCATCAAAAAAAGATGATTTCTTATGATAACAAACTTAAACAGGCCAGCAAGCATGATCCAACTTTTCAGAAGGAAACCACTTACTCAGATAATGGAGTCTCTCATTAACACATCCTTGGCTTCAGCAGTAATTTTATTGATTATGGGAACTGTTAAATAGTCCATCTGCAATGCAAATATAACTTTAAAATGAAAAACCTGACATCCATTTATTTTCCTCAAGCAACTTTAGAACTAAATTAAATAAAACCCTTGATTTGAGGCAGCCAGCCTTTTCTGATAAAGCTTTCAAATATTCGGCACGTTAAAAGCGTGTTGCTGGCTATGTGAAAGATGGTAGGAGACATAGAATGACACTGTCTTAATCATTTTTTAATAAAGAAAAATATATAGCTCTCCTGTGTAGCTGCACATTGCCTGACTGGCGGGCAATGCTAATACGTATCCAGAGATGGGATGATGTATCTGTAGTCTTGCTGAGCCGGCTCCTGGGTGACAGCTGGCTGCGCAGTCGGTTCGGCCGTACTCTCAAACCCAAGCAGCTAATTTAAAAATAGTAATGCATGGCACAGGCCTAAAGGATGAATGAAAATACTCATCCCCGAGGCATGTTTTGAGTTGATTGTAATAAAAATTGCTCAATTATTTATTAATAGTTGCTTTATAAATTACTCTGGCTTTGCTGAAGGACATAAACTGTGAGATGGGAGAGAAGAGCTAGAGAGGCGAAACTGTCAGGGGACAGGGTGGTGAAGGGTCTCATATACTACACAGATGCCATTCGGCTTTATCCTGTAAGGGCTGTGGAAACAGAAATCTTTTAGCAGGAGATTGAAAGGTCAGATTTGTATTTTCCCTGCGTGACGGAAGATGGATTTGAGGGGGGCAGGTAATACTTAAGGTGAAAGACTGTGAAAGCCTGATGTGAAAAGTTCAGGACAAGTGAAAAGAAGGGGAGGAATCACAAAAGCATTTAAAAGGTAAAGCAGGTAGGAAAAACATCTAGAAGGACTTGGTGGTTGAGTGAATATTGGTGCCAGAGGTAAAGCAGAAGAAAGAACTGAGTTTTCTTCTGGGTAGATAGGAGCATCCTTAACTGATCCTGAGATCACAGGTGCTGAGGCCTTTAGAGGGGGAAACATAAGAGGCGGGCTGACCTACTTTCTTAATGGATGCATGCAATTGCTCAGAATTTATTTTTAATTTTTATTGAATTTATGGGGGTGACATTAGTTCATAGAATTATATAGGTTTCAGGTATACAATCCTATAACACATCATCTGTATATCGCGTTGTGTGTTCACCACCCCAAGTCGTTTATTCCCCCCTCTAGCCTCTTCTACCTCCGCCCACCCCCTTTCCTTCTGGTAATCACCATACTGTTGTTGGTGTCTATGGGTTTTGTTTTATTTTACTTATTTTTTTCTTAATCCCTTCACCTTTTTCACCCAGCCCCCTCCCCAATCCTCTGCCCCTCCAACAGCTGTCAGTCTGTTCTCTGTGAGTCTGTTTCTGTTTTGTCACTCAGAAATTTTACAAGAGCGAATTATATGGACAGACATACAATAAACAATGACAGGAAAATTACAGACAAAACCCTCCAACTAAATCACAAAAGGCCAGGACAACATAAGAACCTTTTTACGAAGATGGAACAATTAGATTGCGTTAATTGTATTTGTTACGTCGCACGGGGAATGGTTTTACTTGCCATAGTAATGAACTCTGTTATAATGGGCATTCACCTTGCATCTTACCTATTCATTCATCAGAATGAGGTTTTGCTTTTTTTCTTTCCTATTACAAAGTAAATACACAATAAGATCAAATAAATTTTGACGATTGCCAGCAGATGGTGAGGGGCTCAACCTCAGACCATCTGATCTTTGGCTTTTCAGTTCTTTCCGGCTGTTCTTTCTACTTAATTACCTTCCCCTCACTTCCTAATCCCTTCCATGTAATTCTACACCAAGATTGGGTCTAGCACTCTTTATTAATTTTCCACAGCCTATCCTGCTTTCTGATAAGATAGTCTTTCTTTGTAGCTGTGTTGCTAATGGATCTAAACACTCTGGTTTTCGCAGAGCCTTTCAATCCTACTTGAACCATGTCTTTGCCCGATTTATTAATTCAGTTTAATGCCGAGAATTTAAAACTCGCTCTGACAGTTTGATCTCATTTCACATATGACACAATGGATCAACCACCAGTAATTTTACATAATCAAAGAACTATTTTAACTGACCTGTCTTGTAAATCCTTCTCATATGAGACATTTCTTTTTTTCAATCACTAAAACAGACTTAGTGGAGTGATATATATGCTTCAGTAAGAAATTGCCTTTATTACGTGAACGCGTCCACACATCTTTTATGAATGAAGTGGAGAAGTATTGCCGTAATAGGTATTTTAATGATATTTTAGGGAAGTGGTTACAGGCTAGGAATTCATGGAAGCTCAGAAGGCACCTTCTAAGGTAATTCACTATTGACTTTGCATGTATGTATAATACACATCTAGACAGAACCTTTTATTTTCTTTTGACAAGTACTTTTTAATGTTCAGTTCAGTAGAATGAGGCTGTTTCCATGTCCTGTTCGATAGTCCTAATAGCACTGCTTTAGCAAGAGGGAGTAATGGATTTCTGTTGATTGAAGCTTCCTGCATCACAGATGTGTTCTCACGTTTCTGTCTTGTTTACTGGTAGTTTAACCAAATGCTTATATTTTTTTGATACAGAAATTATACACCAAAAACTATATATTGTTAAGAATTTGTAATCAAATAAGGCTTCATTTTAGAGATGTTGTCTATGTTTTGCGAATGCCATTTTAAGATAGTCACTATTTTTTTCTGATAATGAAAACAATAAAAGTTCATTTAAAAATTTTGAAAATTACAGAGATAAAAGAAAAAAACACACCCCAGCAATACCCATAATCTCATTAGAGATGGTGGCTATGAAAATTTTTGCATACATCCTTTCTGGATTTTTAAAATATGTATCTGTATAAAATGAAAAACTTTAAATAAACTTGGATTTATATTGTATATAATGATTTATATAGCTAATCAATACACACATTTAACCTATGTGAATTTACTCTGTATGTGTGAGAGAGGCAACAATTTAAATAGATTTTTAAAATCTCCCCTGCAATTTGTTCATGAGGGTATGCCCTGCAATAAGCATGAGATAGGGGATAGAAATTTGCTGTTTCCCCCATCAGTCTCAATTTTGCGCGTCTCTTATATACACCTTGTTGTAGTGACTATGATTCTAATGGTAAAAGTACATAATTTTCCTACAACATGATCAAAACTCAAGTCAACGACTTTCCTGCTCAACCACAGAAACAGTTGTCTACTTTAATACTAAAAAGACAAACTATGTTGAAGTTATGGTATTTGGTAACCAACGTGGAGATAGCCAAGGGTAATGCTAACTATATGAGATTTTTGTCATCATGTGCTGATCTTAAGACCTACCACTTATTTCATGCTGATGTGGGACAGGAGGGAGGGAGAACTGGACTGCAATGGAAGAAGAAGCAATAAAACATCTATTCTTTTTGTGGAAACTTCTTGCCATGACACCTCCTGATCAGAGGGTTGGATTGGCACTTATTCATGTGAACCAGTTCAAAGAGTGTATTTGCTGTGGCTTTTTTGAGAGGCGTACGTAGTGTTCTGGTTCCCTCTGTCGGCTCCATGCTGCAAATAGGCATGGCATTTCTCAGAGTTATCAGGCCTGTGATTCATGTGCTTGTCCTCCAGACCCACATGCTTGGGCTGCTCTGGGCAGCTGCACTGGGGGATAGCTCTGTGTGGTTCTCACTTGGGCGGTGGAAAGAAAATCAGAGTCGCACAGCTTTATGAGAAACTCCTCATGTAGACTCTCCTTGTGCAAAAGTCTTTAGAAAAATCAAGGATTCGTTTCTGAGGATACAATGCTAGGTGTGGAGCAGTAAGTTAACAGTGTAAACATTTTTAAGGCTCTCGATACATACTGATAAATTACTCTTGGGAAATTTTGTATCGGTTTATACTCATGCCAACCACATATGAGACTGATCTTTTGGCTGAACCACTATTCTTTTGAAAAGAAACAGCCATAGACCAGGTGAGGTCTTACTTTGTATTCTTTTAGTTACTAGGGAAATCAAACATTTTTTGCATGTTTAATGACCTTTTGTCTTTTGCATTTTTATTCAGGTTCTTTGTCCCCACCTCCTACAATTTTTGGTGTAAGCACTTTTGTTTTAATTCATGCCTAAGAACTCTTTGTATTTTATGTTTTTATCTAAAGACAATATACTCAAACCATGTGTAATAAGATGCATGTTTTTTAGGAGCAAGTAGGGATAGGAAGAGTGTGAGAAGGGTGGATAGGTGGCAGACATTCAAGTAAAGATGTTACTCATGGCCTTTCACACCCTCTCCCCTTTAAAAATCGCCCCACCCATGGCTTGTGGTGCCTAGGTGGCCACGTGGTATCCCATATGACTTTAATGATCATAGTTGATGGGATGTCTACTCAAAGGTCACCAGTTAATAGGCTGCCAAGGGATTTATGAACTGCACCGGAATCTCTCCCTAAGGAATTAGAATAGCAAGTAGGAAAAAAAAAGATTGCCAATTAATAGCCGATCTGAAGGGACAAACATGCAGAATATGAATGAACCAGATTCATGGTGGAAGTGTAGAGTAAAAAGTGCCCCAAATTCCTGCTCCTGAGAACTCTAAAACCACCTTCAACTTCTAAAACCACCTCCAGCTCCCTGTCAGCAAGGCTGATTACCTTTCCCCATCTTCTGTGTATGTCTCTGTTTTTTGAGCTTCCTTGAGCAGATCTCTACTGTTCATATGTAAGTGAACTTGAAGAATCAGAATGATTCTGAGGAAAAGTACTTATGATAAAGATTTAAAACTATCTTAGTTACTATGACTCTACACATTTCCCAACAGTCATTTTTATAGTGAGCTCTTTCTTTTAGCAATTTCTTCAACTAAAATCACTGAGCGAACAGTCTATATTAGGAACTGGGTTAGGTGGTAAAGGAAATCGGTGATGAATCAGACAGTCTCTGTCATCCAGAAGCATATAGTTCAATCACACTTTTCTACATAGCGTGGTCTTTCATTACTGCAGATTGTCAGATCAATGGTGACCAACTAGTTGCTAGGCAACTTGAAAGACAAGAGTACAGAACGGATGCAGCTTCATTCCGATATGAATTCTTTGAAATGTTTGTCAAGAACTGTGAAGGGTCTGAAATTCTCTCTACTTTAAAGCTGTTAGCCTGTCAAAATTGAATAGATGCTGGCAGAAGACATGTGACTTCTGAGTCAGAGACAAAGGACTTTATTACTCACAGCAGGGCAGGCGACGCAAGTTTTATGTTTGCTTCTGGTCCCCTTGCCCATGTGGCAATGCAGAGCATCCCAGGTGAATGTGTCACAACTGAGGAACCCCAAGCAAAGGGAACCCAGGTCTTTTATAATGGGCTGCAGGAAAACCTGCCTGACGTTTGCCCTGTAGGGAAGCACTGTCTTCATTATACTGGGCAGTAACCTGCCCTTCACTCTGCAGGGAGACACACTCTCTCTCCCAAGGCTGTTGTTCACGATCACTACAGACATCCTCAAAAAGATAGTCTTAAACAAAGGTCTTCAGTGCCTTTGCTTACAAGACATTTTGCAGAAACACCAAAGACCCATGGAGAATTGTGTCCCGACAATGTTTTTTCTCTGGATACTTTTTTTAAACCATTCAGACTTTTGGTTCTTATTTCTACTAAATTTAAATATCGACTTACTCTAAGACTGTCCTATATTCCTTCATTTTTGCCATCTCCTGTTTACAGATGTATTAGTTAAAAATTTTTGTTTTGTGTAACAGAAACCAAGTTTCTCTAACTAAAAAAAAAAAAAAAGTTAATGGAAGAATATTGGACTATTTCATAATTCAAAGAACAACCACCAAAAACATAGTAAGTACTGTTCTGGTACCTTATCAAAGTTGTCTCTAGAGTGTCACTGTTAGCAGGCTGCAGCTCCAGTGGCTCCCAGTCTCTGTCATTCTCTACTCCAAGTTTTAAATTCTTAGAACAGAGGAGTAGAATGGCCCAGCTTGGCTAAGGCTCAGCCTTTACCTTTACAGCATGCCCATGAATGCACAGACTTTGTAAATCTTGGCTGTTCCCAAATTAGGGGAGATTCTTAGGAGCTTTGGAAGCCTTCCCAATTGCTTTCTACTGTATCTGGATTTGTTTGATTGATAGTCCATTACCCATAAGAGAAATGCAGTTATAGTTTTGAGCATTATTCCATTTATTTTTAAAAATCAATTAAATACAGTTTTGCTGTGTGTGTCATATATATATATATATATATATATATATATATATATATGCCATCTTCTGCCATTTCTCAAATTTTTTTTGGAGTCATTTTGTGAACTGATCTAAGCCAATTTAGTGAGTCAAGAGTTTTAGGTAAATATAGCTAGTCTCTGGTGATTGAAAATAGATTGCATTATATGTGTTTTTTATAGTTGATTTTGCTACAAGTAGAGCAAGGCTTAGCCCAAATTTTGTTAATATTAAATATTTGTTAGCTAGTCACATATCTTCAAGACCATGATTTCAACAAGGAAAATTTATTTTTAACATCTTTTATTCTAATTAATATATCTTTTGGTATAGATTTCAATAATGCTACTTGAAATACCAGAGTAGCCACCTCCAAGGTGTAGATTTTCCTAATGAGGCTATTTCCAAGGTTACTTAATCAGCCCTGAAGTGTGGACTAATGTTACCTTATTACCCACATACACATATATACATGAGACTTCCCGTGTATGTATTTTAAAAGTAAATTACCAGAAAGATAATATAATAGGTCAGAATTTAGGCATTTAGTTACGCACTCATGCTAATTTTCATATTCCTTTGTAATTAACATTCCTCCTGACTGGATTAATTAGGTTTGCAATAAGTAATCACATTTATAATACTGCAACTGTTCCCAAATTAATTGCTTACGTGTTCAATGAGCCATTACATGTTTTCACTTAAGCAGCTTAGAAAGCCCATGATTTTAAAGCTGTGGTCCTAAACATTTTGGATACAGAATCAATCATCCAAGAATATGTCAATAAGATGACCACCGAAATAAAGGAGTGGCTCCCAAACTTTGGGAGTACGTGAGAATCACTTCAGTGTATTCATTGAAGAGACAGATACCTTGGCTCCACCCCCAGCAACTCTGGTTAGGTAGCTATTGTGTAGGGACTTGAAAACTTTGAAAAGTATTGTACTCTGTCTTCCTAGAAAAAGACACCTATGCACATACTGCCAACTTTACCAGTGACTTTAAGGGAGGGTTTCAGAATCTTATGGCTTTATTCTGGTACAATTTTTCTCAAGACTGACTGCATATTACAATCACCAAGGGAGTTTTAAAACAATATTGCAAACCAATTAAACCATAATATGAATGATAGAGGGCGAGTAATCTGTCTGCATGTTATTTTCCCCTCCTCAGAATGGAGACTAGAGATTTTTCCCAATGTATCAATCCATTTCACTAAATTAGACTCACTTGACAGAAACCTAGCAAAAGTGATAATAAAAAAGAAGCCCAGTTACCCTATAAGTCATATAAAACACACAGTTTAATTTGTGTATTGGTGAGAAGGCACATCATTTTTGGCATTGATTTGTCTTTCTCTCTTCAAAGGTTCAAAGGATTTAGTGGACTTTGTACTCTGCTTGATAGATAGCTCTCCCAAGCTTGAGAGAAGAAAACCAACACTCTCTTTATAATTTATTGTGGCAAGGTGAGCATTTATTGTGACATTTTCTTTGAAGAAAATCTAAGAAAACATGTGGAGCTTCAAATTGACCACAAGTTCCCTGTATTTTAACAGCATGTCCAACAATAACTAAAAGTAAGTATTCATTATGAATAACCCAGAGAAAGGGTTACGTGGGCAATTTTATAGATGTTATCTGATGAAGGCTTTTTAAAAAATCTTTTGATTAGGAACATATATGTCATGATGAGCAAACTAGAAGATGGAAACTTTAATTTAGTTATATGGATAGGAGTTCTTGAAATTATTTTAGGCTTTTGTATTATAGGGAGAAGGAAACCTATAATCAAGTGACAGAAAAACCATGTTGGAAATAATGGTAATCAAAGCTTCTTCCATGTTTCTTTGAAGTGGATCCACTTATAATATTATTGATATAGACATTCAGAGCATGGGCAATAATAGGTGAGTTAATGATGTTTAAAGCCCTTGAATAAATGTAATAGGCCAAGAAATTTCCCTGATGACATGAATTTAACAATTATGATCATTTCTTGTGCTGATAACTCTTGACTGAGGATTTCCACTACCAGAGACAAAGTTTTAGAAAGTCAAATTGTGAAAATTAAGTGTCAGAAGTTTGGCTAATTTAACATGTGTGAGTTACAGTCTTTTTGTGTAGAGCTGGCTTCCAAATAAACAAAAGGACCATTTCTAAGCTCAGAATGCTTTCTCTCCAAAATTGGATGTACCTAATGGCACAGAGACCAGTTGAATGCAAATTAGTTCTTTTTGTCAGAAACTTTACTTTTTTTTTTTTTTAACTGTTAAGGTGGAATTGTTGGATTTTTTCTTTTTATAAAAAAAAATAATGAAAAAGTTTTCAAGCTTTTAATAAAAGCTTAGTGTCTCTTTATTGGATTGTGAAGGACTCACTAAAATTGTAGGGGTTTGGACCTTTGCTGGAATCTATTTGTGGTAGGAGAAATTGAAGTGTAATTGAATTGTAGATGTGCTATCATTTTAGGCCACTGCTGTCCGAGAAGATAGTTCTTGTGGAAAAGTGATTACTTTTCTTAGCTATGGAGTTAATGGTTTTTAGGGAAGATCCGGCCTTGTGGGATAATGATAGCAATGGTGCCCGGTACCTACTCTCTGCCAAATTTACAAGTTCTTGTGCATTTCTGTTTCTGATCCTAACAATCCTGTGGGTCATGTCACCACAGTCCCCATTTTATAGATGAGGAAATGGTGGAGACAGGATTCAAATCCAGATAGCTCTGCTTCCCAGGCCTCCGTTCTTCCTGTCACCATCCTTTTATCTCTGTTTCATATAATCCCTAAACCCCTTGCTTAAATCCTGGAAGGTCACCCACTGCCTTTTGTGACATTTATAGCATTGGACAGTTCTCACTCAAAAGCCCATTCTCCTTTTGAACTTATGTTTGCCTACTTGAGGCTTCTACTTACTAGAGAGCCATCAAGGTTAGATTAGAGCAGGTAAGAGCACAAGGGAGCATCAGCGACAGGAAGGTGGACCACTGTGGAAGCCGAAGGGAAGGCTGTGTGTCCGGAACAGGCAGGAAATAAGCACAGGGAGCTGTTGTTCTATTTTCTTCTAAGATTGAATTTTCATCCCCTGATGGTGCCATGTGGCCGTGTTCAAGGACTGGGGTGTTTGTTCTATTATGCAGTCAGCAGGGGGAGCAGTGAACTTGAAGTGACATCCGGTAGGGAGAGAAAGGGCATCCACTCAGCTCAGTGGCTTATGAGCAGGTGCTCTTATCTTGCCTGGCATTAATAGATTCCATTAAAAAATGTTTCTGGTTGTCCCCCCCCCCCGTGCTGTTTATGGCTAATTAAGACATTGGGCACCAAGAGCAATTCTGCACTGAGAAAAATATTCAATTTAGTGGTAAAATGCATTCTTTGTTTATGAATTTATTTAAATATGTAGTGAATTGCAATTTTAAGGATACTTTTCTAGAATCCATTAGGATTGTTAATTCTGGCCCAAATTACTCTTATACCTTGGGCTCAGAATAATAGCTCTGCTTAGGGGCAGTCATATGAGGAGACATTTGGTTCTATGAGGTGATTTGAGGGTCCCTGAAAAACGTTCCAATTTTTGTCCTTAGAGCCTTTTACGGTACCAAGAGTTAGAATTCTCATAGGTTAAAGCTTCTTTTTAAAGAAAATATATAGCTAAAATATGCATTTTTACCTAAAAGGACCAACTCATTAATTGATCTCCATTATTGAGTTTGTTCTTACTTGGAAAGGTTCTGTGGACAGGTGCATTTTGATTTTGCAGAGTGAAAGGCTGGTTTAGAAAGCATCTGCCAAGCCTTTTTAAAGGATGGGACAGATGACCCACAGCAGGGAAGTGAAAGAATGAAAGACAAACATCTATTTGAATTTGGGTAGGTGCTGGTTGGTTCTCTGAGGTCTTAGAGTAGGAGAAACAGCATGTTCAGATGAGATATGAAAGTCATAGTTCAGAAAAGTCCAGAGTTTAATGAAACGAGCGATACTTCTTTAGGTTAGTAGTTCATAACATATTTTTTTGGTCATAGACCCCTGGGAGCATCCAAAGAAACTTGTGGGCCCTTTTCCAAGAAGAATGAGCACATACACAAAATTTAGCATCCTATTTCAAGTCTTCGTTGATGTTCCATTCTCCCCAGAAGTTCCTCACAAATCCTCGTTTAAAGCAGTGGTCTCTAAAATGGGGGGTGGGAAAGTGCATGTACCCCAGGGTGCGTGCAAAATGACCCAATGGAGCATGGAATTTTCTATTCGTATTTACTTCCTGCCTTGTAAAGTTTTTATTCCTTGTAGGCTTTATATTGCACATAGTATATTAGTGCCACAGTACACATATTAACAGTTATATGTAAATAGATCAACAAAATTAGTTGGAAGAGCTCACATTTTTACTGATAAGGCAGCATGACTCCAAATTGATAGACTACCAATTTAGAGAGTGATGCTAATTAATTTTAAATTATTGTCTCTTCTCTTCCTAAATTGGAGGATTGGGAATAGGAGAGTTAATGAAGAGGTGACTGACTACCCGTGACTGGGAGTTTTTGACTTAATGATGACAAGTAGTATTCGCCCACACTTCACTAAGAACTTTCACACCGGCCCCATTTGATCTTCCCGCTGTGGGATAGGTACAGTAGGTAAGCTGATGGCAATCTCTGAGAGCAGCTATGGTAACCAAATTCTCAGGTAACTTAAGACACTTTCCCAAGGGCCCTTGGCTACCCACTGGTGGAGCTGGTGCTCATAATCTTGGCTGCTGACCACAAATTATGTGCTTGTTCCACTGAACCGCAGGGATAAGTCAATCATTATGGGCTGTCTATGGCCCCTTTGCTGCAGTTACTGGTGCTCCCGGAGGACACCGAGTTGTTGAATCCCTGGCTGATCCAGGCTCAAGGATAGAAAACATATTTTAGCTACTTGATCAGAGGGCCAGGAAGCTGAGCTAACAATTCAGCATTTGCTCCCTCCTGTTGGTACTGTAATACCAACATATTTCAAAACAGATAGAGGGCTCTGGAAGGGTTTAGATACATCTATGTACAGAAAAGATTTATAATGGGTTATTAAATGGGAGTTTTGAGGCTGGCTTCATGGGAAGTGCCAACCACTCTTTCTCCCAAATTTCCCCTGGTGCCACTGTCAAAGGCGAAGTACTCATCTAGATGAATTGTTGTTCTGACCCAAAACGACATTTCCAACTTTTCTTATATATAATCCAATTTCTGAACTTCCTTTTCAGTGATATTAAGTGGAATAGCATAAAAAAGACGTTTGGCATTAAAGATTATAAATCTGTTCAGCACTGCTCAGGTGTCTTTGCTCTTTGCCAGTGCATTAGCTGTATTGATTTTAGAATTTTAAATGACCCTTTTACCAGACTTGATTAATATCTCCTCCTTTCATCTTGGCTACCTTGCTTCTTCCTTCTCTCATGTGCAGTGTTCTTCCATCTCACACTGGCACAAGTTTGAGACGGTTGACTTTCACATGACCAAGGTCAGGATATATTATATTGTGAGGAGGGTCTCTTGGGCCCCGTGATTAGCCTCTAAATAGGGGGCTGGCCATGCAAGGGTTGAGACTTTGGTACATTGCCCAGGCCTGGGAACACCCATAGTGGACTCCTGGCTTGGTAAGCACCAGACTTCTAATATGTGGCTTCCAGAGAAAAAGCAGTTAGCCAGACAGGGGGTTTGAAGGTGAAATGAGATCTCTGGAAAGAGCTGGCCAGCTCAATCCAAGTATCACTACTACTGCATGAAGCTCGTGTTAAATTCCTGAGATTCCCTCTCATTAAGTAACAGTGTCCTCTGCTATCTTCAGGAGACGCTGTGTTTAAAATTGTGTTCACACATTATTTTATTCTCTCTCTGCAACTGAACTGCGAGATCCCTGAGGATGCTGCTGCCCCTGAAGAGGTACGGCTTTGTACACCCCTCCCCAGGGTCTCCAGAGTGGCCGGGACACGGTGAATGATGACTCTTAAGCTAAGGTTTTCCTTCTTTTAGACAATAGATGGGCAGGAGGTTGATGAGCCATTTCCTGGAGCTGCTACTCCTTAACTTGTTGACTGCTTATTTCTTTAAATAAGAAATTTTATTTTATTTTATTTCTTAAAATATTATTTCATAATATTTTAAGAGTAGATTTGTTGTAAATGATTAAAATAATATAACTACATTATAGCATATTTGGAAAATTTAGGCATGAACAATATTCTTATCATTACTAGTTGAGTGCACCTCTCTTTAGCATTTTTTATGTGTTTTTAATATAGTTCTGAAAGTGCATTTGGATATTTTATTTTAGAGATTGTAACATTCCATTATAAGCATTTTTCTTTTGTTTAATCATCCTCATAAATGTTATTGGGACACCAAAGTGTATTTCATTATTTTCCTATTATTATCTATTAGATATACCATTATTTATTCATCATTGTTATATTTATTGGCTACACCATCACTTGTTTCTTCTTTGTTATCTATCAGATATACCATTGTTTATTTAACTATTTTCCTATAGTCTCACACCAGTGATTAAATGATTATTGACTGTTGGCTTAAGAAATCTACCTATTTGGATTCAGTTTGACAAATGTCATTATCACCATCTAGCATAGTGTTTGGCTCAGTTGGTACTCAGTAAATGTTGTTTTTTTCCTTATTTTTCTCCACTGTTTTTACTATTCTTATGGTTGTATCTTGTACTGTGAGCCTGGGGGCATAGCATATGTTTAATCCAGATATTTCTAACTGGTTATCATGCAAGTTTGTCTTGGCTATTTTCAATTACTAACTTGTGGGGAGTTACTAGTATTGTGAACGCAAAGGTTTAGCTTTCTTTATATTGTCTGGTCAGGTATATTGATTCATTCTTGCTAAACATCGAATATTACAGCTATAAAGGATTTTGGAAATCCTTTAACCAGTGGTTTCCCAATTAATGCACATCAGACTTTTGCAAGGTGTTTGTAGAATACTAATTCCTTACAAGTCTTAATTTAGTGGGTGAGAACTGAGAATCTGCATTTTAATAAACATCCCAGCGTTTGATTCGGGTAGCAGGAGGACCATAATTTGAAGTTGCAGTTTGGTCAGTAGACCTTGCTAACTTTTCAGACTTAATGTTAGATTTTCTTCATGTTCAGTCATTTGCTTTAAAAACTAATTGAATCTTGAGATGACTTATAACAGGAGGCAAATATTACAATCACAATTATATTCTGCAACAGGAAATAAGCTCTAAACGAATCTTAACATTTTCCTTGACACATTACTATGTTTAAGTGTATTAAAGATGTCATTGAAAGGTACAGGGAAGGAAAATGAAGTTGATTTGGCAGGTAGGTGTTCATGGTACTATTATCCACAATTGTCTAAGCTGATTGACGGCACACACATTACCTCTTAACAGGCATTGTACTCAGTTGCATCAGGTTTAAGTGTATGGCATTTTTACTGAATATTTGAAACTGTTTTAGTTAATAGTATTAATTGTGCATAGACCAACTTTCAGCCACTGTTTCAAAGTGCTTAATGGGTAATAAACCAAAAGGTTCTATGGCCCTCTGCTTAGAATAAACTTAGGCCAACAATACCATGTTGCTTAGGTATTATGTTATTTTGAGTAGGGCAAATGTTTAATAGTTCAGAGAAGGAATTTTTCCCACGTTATAGATATAGAAACTGAAATTCAGAAAGGTTAAGTGCTGAAGGTCAAACAGCCAAAAGGAGCAGAGCCATACTTGGTGCTCAGACCTCCTGGACCCTTGTTCTCTGCTCTTTCTACCTCACCAAACTGCCCTTTTGCATAGTTTCTATCTAATGAGAAGCACTAATGGCTGGTAGAGATGCCATAATCCATATTTATATTGCTAAGAGCATTGAAGCAAGGAATTTTACTCAATATTTTCTTTTGGAAAACCAAACATGCTTTATTTCATTTTTTTCACAATTTATTTAAACATCTCACATATACAAAATAGGTACAATTTAATTTTTCTGCTTGTCTGAGAAACAAGGCTTCTTGGGAACGATGGGAGAGGATGATATTGAGACTGGCAAAGAACAAACGCTTGATTTAAAGAAGAGGACAACATTGGGCAAATGACCTGCATACTTTTATTCAGGGGTAAGATGTACATTTCTGATGCAAAATCAAACGGGGGAAAAAACAATACAACTCAATACAGAGGAGTATGTTCTCAGATTCTTCTAGCACCATCGACATTCTTCAAGTATCTGAAATACTATTCATTAGCACCTTTGTGTTTTGAACAAAACAGAACAAGTACCTCACTCAGCTTGGTCTGGGTCAGCACCTAATGGTATGTATCACACTCACAGGAAAGTGTTTTGAGGTAGTTTAAACCATTGGAAGTTTGGGTTTTAAACTTCCCTCTGTGGAAGATATTCAAAAGCCACAAGTGGTGCAGATGTTCATGGTTTTTATTTTTCAATTTTTATTTTGGTTTTCTTACAAAGGTTGACATTTTCCACAACAGGTGTAAGAGTGTTGAAAAAAAATTCCAAATCTTTTGGGGAGTGGGGGAGGGAGAGGGAGTGAATTAAATCGTATTGCACAATGCTCTGATCAATCCTTCGCCTTCTCTTTTGCCCGCAATTTAAGCAAGGAGGTGTGCAGAAGAAATGGAAGGATTCAGCTTTTAGTTAAAAAGAAGAAAAAGAAATGGCAAGGAGAGAAAGTTGTGTGTTTAGATTTCCTTTCTTTTAATTTAGGTTGAGTTCATTTATTTGAAACAGACTGGGCCAATGTCCAAACCGAATTCTTGGTCAGCGCCGCCGATGTCCAAAAGTGCAATATCAAGGAAAGGCAGGCGAGATGGCTTATTTGTTTTATATTCAATGATTGTCTTTCCCCATTCATTTGTCTTTTTCTGTTTAAAAAAGAGAAGGAAAAATACACATAAAGCAACAATATTTTGGAATCTAATATCTTCTGAACCTTAGATATTATAAGAACCACTCTTTGGCCTGCGTCATTCTGAAGACCTGTGTCCCAAATCAACAAGTAAATCTTTGAAACAGAAGCATCAGAGGTGTGTTTAGGGGGAGAGGCTTCCTACCAGTCTAATTTAAAAAACAACATTGCAATACATATTCTAAGTGATTTAGATCTACATTATCATTTTCAGGATATGTGCATGTCTGGGGGGCAGAGGGAGAGTTGGGGGGCATGCAGTATTGCTATTAGTGCATTTAAAGTTTTCTTCCATTTATAGCATATTGTTAAAAAAGCATGAAAAAAAATAATATGTAGGCCATACTGGTAAGTAAAATAAAATACATAGAAGCATAAATTATAGCTTGGGTCCTTTTAACCTCAAGTAATTTTAAACTATGGGCATATATTATCATTTAAGGAAAGAAAAGGAGCTAATACGAAAGAAAAACAACTAATATATGGGCACAGTATATATTTCAGTATTTCAGATGGCAAGATCTGATAAGAATACTCTGGATTTACCATGAGTTTAAATAAATACACTCAAGAAAAGCAATTGAATAAATTAGGTGACTCATTTATCTGTTAATTTCCTGGTGTAAACTAGGACTCCGTCCCCCCACCCTCCCACTAAGTGCAATTCGCTATTCCCACATTCCACGATTACTTACAGAGCAGCCGTCTACAAGAACAGTGTAAGTGAACCTGCTGTTGCCCTCGGAAACAAGTTCGACGTCGTTGGAGCCTTGCAGAATGACAGACTTCTTCAGGTTGCCAGTTTCATCATCCATGTATGCAATGCTGTTCTTGCAGTGGTAGGTGATATTTTGAGAGGCATGGTTGGCCAGCAGGCGCATGAAGGCAAGTTGGGTAGCCATTTCCTTGGTAGTTACTCCTTCAACGTTATATTCAAACTACAGAGAGCAAGATGGAAATCCCAGTTAAGTGGAGGACTCAGATGCTAAGAGTCAAATTTGAAAAAACATAGGTATAGGGAAAAATACTGAGCCAGATCTGAACCTTAAGAAGAAGGTACTTTTAAAGAAAACAAACTCCCCTTGTCTTAGAGCAACCAGGCTGAGATAAGGTCATCTCAAAAAGGTGCCTCTTTCAGACAAGTCTTTTTTTGTGTTTCTTATTTAGAACAAGAGAGCAAGGACACAGCCGGCCCGACGTGGCTCAGTGGTTGAGCGTTGACCTATGAACCAGGAGGTCATGGTTTGATTCTGGTCAGGGCACGATCTCCAGTGGGGGACCTGCAGGAGGCAGCTGATCAATGCTGTTTCTATCTCTCCCTCCCTTTCCCTCTCCCTTCCTCTCTCTGAAATCAACAAAAACATATTTTAAAACAAAACAAAACAACAACAACAAAAAAGAGAGCAAAGAGATAGATAGAACTGGAACCCCAAAAGGGCATGTTCTTTTAATGAGCCCATTTTGGTAAAGGGTTAAAAACCAAACAATCCTAACAAGATATTGTTTAGCAAGGGAAGGAATGTTCGTAGGATTCCTCACCTGGGTACCACCATTGATAGTTTCTCCTAACCAGATGTGCTTCTTGGCCTTGGAACTTCTGTACCAGTTCTTGGCTGGGATGTTTTCAGGCTGAGCCCGGATGCAGGTTTCGCCAGTAGAGAAATCACAGTATACTTTGATAGCATCCATAGTGCATCCTTGGTTAGGGTCAATCCAGTAGTAACCTTTTAAGAAAATAAGACCCGGTTGATAAAACCTCTCATTGAGCGGAGCATAAGTTCTAATAATAACTAGTCAAAGATTTTGATTCTCATAAGTAACATTTTTGATTGTACTGTTATATTATCTACCTCATATTTAATAGGAAGAAGGATGGTATTTTGAAGATTAGACAGTTCCTTCTCCCCTCTCCTCCATGAAAAATCAAATCAGGGTACATATTAACATGAAAAGGGAAATATATATATATATTTGCTTTAGAATGGGTGATGGCTGGGAGAAAAAAATGCTTCATTAATTGAGTATGGTTTCACATAATGCAATTTTTACTCAAATGCTTTTCATTCTAAGTGTCAGTGGGAACTAATTTTGAAAAGCCCAGCTCGTGAGAGGGGTCAGTCTGGCTTGGACATCGACCTACCACTGCTCCACTCTGGGTGGCTGAGTCTCAAGTCACGGCATGTGCGAGCTGGGTTCTTCCTAGAGCCTTCGGGAGTAAGAAGGGTCTCAATCTGGTTGTTGAGAGATTTTAGGGTAGCATCAACTTCATAATCCTTGGGTCTGAGAGAAGGTGGTGAGCGAGGCTGGTCAGCCCTGTAGAAGTCTCCATCAAAACCAAAGTCATAACCACCACCACTTATGCCAGGGGGCCCAGGGGGGCCAGGGGGACCAGGAGGGCCCTGCAAAGGTGAAAGTGAGAGAGAGGAGGCTTTGTCATTGAGAGTCATTAATGACAGCAGGTTTTCAGATGGGCGTCACACAAAAGCATATTTTAATAAGTAACAAAGAATCATAAACCTGATTCTTTATGAAAATAAACAACTTGCTCCCAGGCATACTTGCAGGGATGGGCTTAAGCAACGTATTACATACAGAGCACTTTTAGGTTTTTTAGAAAATCAGGGACTACTCTAATGTGTTGACATAATTCTCTCGATTTAGTCTGAAGAAAACATTCCTTAGGTCAGCAATGCTTTTATTCTTTCCCCCAATAATACTTACAGCAGGACCTTGGCTACCCTGAGAGCCACGAAGGCCAGCAGGTCCAACTACACCAGGATGTCCATTGCGACCATCTTTGCCAGGAGGGCCAGAAGGACCAGCAGGGCCCTAGGGAAGAAGGACAGGGTGAGCCAGTGAAAACCCCACAAGAGAGCAGGGGCCTGGGGCTCACTTCCTGCTGTAGGCTCTATCTCAGAGAGAAACTTCTCTCAGGTTGACCTACCCTAGGACCAGCAGGACCCACAGAGCCAGGAGCACCTTGATCACCATGATGACCCTTTAAAGTGAGAACAGAAAAATCACATTTTCAGAACACATGTCAGTAAGTAGTTTTTATTTTATTTTTCCCCCTTATTTTTAAAAACTTATCTTTATTGTTGAAAGTATTATAGATGTCCCCCTTTCCCCCCCATTGATCCCCTCCACCCCCCTCCACCCCTACCTCCAGGCCTTCCCCATATCAATGTCTATGTCCATAGGTTATGCATAAGAGCATATAAATTCTTTGATTAATCTCTCCTCACACACTCCCCCACTCCCTCCTTCCCACTGAGATCCCTCAGTCGTCCCATGCTTCTGTGTCTCTGGATCTATTTTGTTCATCAAGTAAATAGATTTTAAAAAATTGAATGGAAAACTTTAGTTTCAATAAACTCTGGAAGGAGAAAATTGAAAATATAAAATGGGGCTCTTTTCTCCCATTTTGTCTATTATATTCAATTATTTTTTTCTCCTGCAAGCTATTTCAGCAGTGCGATATTAGTCATTCCTCTAATTATATTTATTTTAAGTGGGGTTGAAGGGCATTGTTGCCAGAAGATTTTAATATATGTATATTTTTATCTCCCTTAACCCTCACCTTTTCACGTTGGAATGAAATAGCATTATCTCCAAGAGATGACGTTAGCCAGAGAATGGGAAATGAGTATGCTTAGGATATTTTAGAATAATAGCAGTGAAAATCTGAGGAAGACCGTTTTGAGTTAAAGGCCTTTAAAATCTGCATATATGCTGGATGTCCACATTTTACTTACAGCAAGACCAGGAAGACCTTGTAATCCATTGTGTCCCTTTAAGCCAGGAAGACCTCTGGGCCCCTTGTCACCAGGCTCTCCCTTATCACCTCGAATACCTTGTGCTCCCTGTAAAGAAAGAGAAGGACATATAGGATGTTTATCTTCTTAGAAAAATGACACTCCTCAAAAATATTGCTTAATCTATTTACAGAGGTAACTCAAGACATGCAATGATCTAAAAGCCATGTGGCTGCTACTCCCCTCTCAATCTGCTTTAGTTGAGCTGTCTGTAATGTTGGCTAGATCTTCATGATTATTTAATACAAACAAGCAGAAGAGGTTTGAAATAGGAGAAATTTAAAAGCTATGTATAGCAATTCTCAACATGAACTACATTAAAAAAAACAAAGTCTAGCTTATATATTATTTATTTTTCTTAATGGTCAGTCTAGGCTGCTCCTAAATGTTAATTTGTAAAGAAATCTTCACCATATACATACACTAGGGCCTCTTGGACCAACGGCACCAGTGGGACCAACAGCACCAGCAGGACCCTGTGAATTGGAAAAGGAAAACACAGGTCATCAGCAAGCCCAAGATCGTCCTCCCAGGCCCTCACAGGTTCCCAAGAGTGGGGACGTCAGAAGGGAAGCCTATGAGGGTGGCAGTATTAAGGGGCTGGTATTTTCAACTTACAGGTTCACCACGGTTTCCATGTTTGCCAGCGGGACCCACAGGGCCATGAGGACCTGGTGCCCCCGCGGAGCCAACGGGACCAGCGTTGCCAGGGTAACCACGCTCTCCCTACCAAAGGCAAAATGAAGCTTAGCATTAATCTGGCCTATAGTTTAGTTACTTTTAAATTAGAGGAAGATGAAGAGGTATACCAACCTTGTGTCCAGGTTGACCGTCGCGGCCAGGGGGACCGTCGTTCCCAGGGTTGCCCTGTGAAGACACCACACCGATAAAGGCGCTTAGTGAGGCTCTGTGGCCCACCAGCCCCTATAGTGCAGCTGGTTTTGCCTCCATCACTTCCAGGGCTCAACAGACTGCTAAAAATAGGAACAAGAACTTGCTAACCTAGATTTTTTTTAGAGGTGCTTTTTAATATGTTGGCCAGCTTTGAAGTATGCTATTTAAAGACCTATCCCCCAGCCCAAGTAATTTTACTTATTTCCAATACTAGGAGTGGTCAGTATGCATAGACATTATGGAGAAACAGACTCTATGTTTAGAAACTTGGAACAAGTTAACCTCAGCTCAGGATATCAAGTTGCACACAAAGAAAGAGTGCCAGGTTTTATTTCACAAACCAAGTGTTGGACTCACATCACGACCAGCTTCACCAGGAGCACCGTTGACTCCAGGATTACCCACAGCACCAGGGGGACCACGGGCCCCGGGTGGGCCAGCAATGCCGAGAGGACCAGGCTCACCCTAAAAAGGCAGAGGGCAAAACAGCATTTCTCTCATTGAACTGAGTGTCAGTCGCACCTTCCCAGAACAACCCTAGCCGGGAGTTTTCAGCTTGAAGAAAGAAAGAGAATGAATAGGCCACGAAATGGTAAGAACTGTCATTAGTGTCATCCTTGCCCTCCCCCTACACTTAAGACGGTCAGCTCTATGTAGTTTTGGAATGCTCTTTGTATAAGGTGAGCCTAGTTTCATCCGATAGCCCAAATGAAAGGAATTCATAAAGCTGAGAGGGTTTATGGAGATGAGATGGTTCCTAGTTGTCACATATAAGGTTTAATGGAATGATTCAGAACTTCCCGAGTTTCATTCTTCCTACAGGATAAATGATGCCAGCATTTCATATTGCAGAGGAGTAAATGCAATTAGAGCTTATATCATTCTTAAGCATGTAAAAGAAACAAAAATCATTCTGCATAACGTTAAGCTGTGTCTTTAACGCGTGTGTCTAAGTAAGGTGGTATTAAAGCTTCTTAGGGAAGTGACATGTGATCTGTATAAAGAAAATGCCATGAATAAAAAATCTTAAGTGGAGTTATTCAGTGATCAATCTGTCACATTTGAAGTGGCGGCTTTTAAAATCTTTTATTATGTTAATGAGAATAAGAATGGTGTCAAACACTCACCGTAGATCCGTAAACACCTGGTAGACCACGTTCACCTCTAGAGCCTGGGAGACCCAGAATACCAGGAGCACCAAGAAGACCCTGAGGACCTGGGGTGCCAGGAGGCCCCTGAACAAAATGAAGGAGACTGAGTGTTACTGGTAAAGACCATAGCTGATAACACAGGTTGGCTTGAGGACTGTGACAATGAGCTATCCTCAGTTTAGAAAAAGCCCTCCTCTTAGTAGGACATATCCTTGGATGTCTTTTCTCTAGTGATGACAGTGAGTTTCCATCTTGGCATGTATATTTTTGTACCTGGTTCCTTCTTGAGACCAATGGAACAACATTAAAAAAATACGTGGTTGAAATTGATGAAGCCATCTGGGGTTATGGAATAGAGTTTTTATAGAATCTATGCCAGGAAGCAAATTTTGACCTTGGCCTCTAACTGAACCAGGTTTAATAAAGGCACATCTCAGAGCAGCAATAATACTGGACAATGCATGTTTAAAGAATTGGTAGCTTACTGAGATTGACTAATGTACAGTAGGATGACCACTGCAATGGGATTCTGTTCAAATCCCAGTATCTGTAAGGTGCCCTCAACAGCGTAAAGGGCTGTTTTGGTAAAGCAATGAATTTCCTCATTTACTGTCATACCCATCTAGTGCCTTCTGAGTATCTGTTGAAGCTGACTCCTCAATGATCTGTTAGACAGATTTCCTGGCTCAATTGAGTTCTACTTGAGAGCCTGCAATGCTCATCAACAAATATACACCATTTGAAGATTTGTGTAAGGGCTTGATTTTGATTCAACATGAGGTACTAGGAAAGAGGAGTTTAAAATCACTTACAGCAGCACCAGGCTCTCCAGAAGGACCCTTTTCACCAACAAAGCCAGGAGGGCCACTTGCACCTGTTTCTCCAGTTCGGCCAACTGGACCCTGGTCACCCCGAGGCCCACGAATTCCTTCTTTACCAGCAGCACCAGGGGGGCCGGGAGGGCCAGTGATACCCTGTGGGCAAATGTACAAGGTCATTTACTTTTTATTAATCATCATGGACTTGGAAGAGAGCAGCTGAGATTCTTGAAATTAAGATGCAGGGTAAAGCAACAAAATAATATCCTGGCCATTTGGGGGAAATGTTTAGACTCTTTAACATTCTTTCTTATAGAAAGAAGCAACTCCCATCTTCCTTCTCCTGAGGCCATAATAAAGTGAACCGAGACAGAAGCTACTGCAAATGTCTGTGAGGGAAAGCTATGCGTAGCACCACTAACCTGGCATATTGGAACTATGCAAAGTTATAAAAGTTGGTTGTAAATGAACGGGACTTTGGGTTTTGGGGGACTCTAGTCATTTCTTTTTGAAGAAAGCCAATACTGGCATTTTGTTCATAAGTGAGGAATCACATATGCTCTCAACTAGCTTTAATTAAATGCCTACAGGGAATGAAGATTTTTCTGTTATGAACCTGTAAAAGGATTCCAAGAAATCAACATCTTTGCTATTTTTTCCCCCTGAAACCTTAACTGGAAGACTTAATCCTTGGTAATTAATTAAATTCTCTTGAGTCCTGACAGAAGAGTCAGAATCAGAATTAAATTAGAGGCCAAACCACCTTTAAATTCAGGAACAATTACACCTTAACAATGGAGGCAGAATGTTGGCCATAAAGGGTAATTAGATATAGAAATATCTGATGTGTGACTAAAACTGTCCTGCTTTTTATTTTTAACAAAAAGACCATGCCCCTAAAAGGGAACTTGTGCTCACATAAATAAAGTCCTCTTAAACTGGTATTATAAAATATAATTTGTGGTGATTTTGCCTTAATGGTTCTGAAAAACTGATTTCATACTAGGAAAGTAATAGCTAAATATTACTAGCATATTTTTACAGAGAATTTCTTATCAGTTTCCCACCAGGGGCCAGGTATTTTGGCTAGAGTAAGTGAAGACACATTCTGAAGTAATTTACTTACGCTGGGTCCAGGAGGACCAGTACGTCCAGCAGCACCAGGGAAACCAGTCATGCCCTAAGAACCAAGCACATTAAAATTCCACATTAAATTTCTACAGTCAACACCAACTTCAAAGATTTGGGTAACATGGAAAATTCTCCTCTGACAAATCCTCAATACATGTAACAAGGGATGGACCAAGGAGTAGGTGGCGGCAGCCTCATATAGGGTATTATTTAATCAGGACCCCAAGACCCTCCATCACTACCATCTTCCTCACCAGCATGTCTCCACTTGCAACACCCATAATTTGCATTAAAGCTCTGATGGTCCTTTTCAAAATGTTAACATATTACTTAATGGTTGTAAAAGCAAGAAGAGAAGACACTATGCCATTATTACACATTGCTGTGTATATATTAATAACTATCTTAACCACCTGGCTGGGTGCTAAGGGAATGGACACTGAATAAGTCATTTTGTTTATAGAGGAAGATACAGCAAAAGACTGAGTATTAATTGCTGTCCAATGAAAGAAGGAAGGAGCCAATGGAGTTCCTTCTTGGGGTGCTCTAGGGCGTTGGTGTGATAGCACTGGATGCCAAAGGAAAGGATTTGGTCAGGCGGAAGGCGGGGAGAATCAAGAAGAGGGTAAAGGGTACCAAACAAATGTTTCACCCATTTCACAATTAGACTACCAGGGGTTAATTTGGGTTATTACCTCAAGTGAGGTGGTAGCAACACGCATGCCGCTGAGTTATACCTGGGATTAAGTTAATATCCTGACCTTAACTTCAATATCAGAATTTCTTTGAACAGAGTTAACTGGAATCTCAAGCGTCTCCTTAATTTTAGTCCAAATTTACCAAAAATTTCCAAACTTTCAAGTTGTCTCTATTAGATTTTGAAGAAAGAAAAGTCATCAGAGTCCATTTTAAATACTCACAGGGGGGCCACCATCACCACGACTTCCAGCAGGACCAGGGGGACCATTTGGACCCTGAATGGAAGCAAAAAGAAAAGATAGGGTCAAGTCACAAAACAGTTTTTACAAATGTCATTATTTTCTTCAAAGGGACTATTGCCATGTCTGTTAGAAGCAAATAAAGAAAAATAATGATCTGTGTCATATAAAATAAAATAAATGTTTTTACTTCAATATTACCACCCTATGGGAATATTGAAAAGGTAATATAAATGAGACTTTTACAAATTGTAAAGCAGTATGCAAATGTTAATTCTTACTTTTAAAATCATCTTCTATCTGGCATATTCCCTGGTGTGTATAGTAGGAACTTGATTGATGTATGTGGAATTATAAAACTTCATAGGCAACTACACAGGTTGTGTTGACCACCAGTGAATTCAACTTACAGATGGTCCAGCAGCTCCAACAGGGCCTGAGGGGCCAACAACACCATTTTCACCCTTGGGCCCTTTGGTTCCTCTCTCTCCTTTAGCACCAGGTTGACCAGCAGCACCCTGTTGGAAAGGAAGAGTGTTATAGTTCAGGTATTCTAACTCACTCACTTGCCAACTTGTGATGTTTTCAGATTAACTTTCATTATATGATACTCACAGCAGGACCAGCAAATCCATTGGGACCAGCGGGACCAACCTCACCACGTTCACCCTGGGTGGGAGAAAGGATTTTATGTCTTAGCATCTTAGGTTCATCAATGTCTAAAAGTTATGAGTGTCCGAAATGACCCAGGTTTCTACTTACAGGGCTACCACGAGGACCAGTGGGACCAGCCGGGCCAGCAGCACCAGCTTCACCCTATAACGGGACCAAAGATGAGCTTGTTACTGTGCTGCACACAGATGCTCACAGAGGTGGAAGGAGAGGCAACCGTGCTAGACAGTTGTCCCTTGTCAGAGTTTGCAGCTGCATCTGGAGAGATAACTAATGCACATCTCACAGAGTAAGATGAAGTGGTTCTTACTCTGCTTAATGTTTGTGTTCATTTTAGGGGCTGAAGTGGTGTTGGTTATACATTTTTAGATGAACACAGGGCTGCTCTATTTGCTGCAATCTGTGCAATACCATAAATAAGGTATATGTTAAGTGTTCAATGTGAAATGGGCGCACTATGTATTTTATTGATTTATTTTTTATTGTTTCACAACTGAAGGCTCAGTGCATTTAGGGTATTTTTTAATGGGCAACAGAGTAAGGCTTCAAAACATACTATAGGGACCAAAGTGTAGATCAGATAGCTGGCGTATGTACAGGAGGGGGAGGGAGCTTGAAACACGGTGTGTTTGTTTCCTGCTGCCCCATCACAACACATCGGTTTTTAAATAAGTCGGTTTAAAACCAAGCTGTAAAAATGAATTGCTGGGGCTTTGGGGGGCTAAGGCGGGCAGGAATTTTAGGTACTGCTACTGGCTCAGAAAGTTGCAACTCAGTGAAAATGCATGCTTACCCGGTCACCAGAGGCTCCAGCAGGACCAGGGGCACCCACGGCACCAGGAGCACCCTAGTACCAAAAAGGAAACAAGTCTCACTAATAACACTCCCATATCATTAAAAGTGACCCTAGCTATTGCCGCCTGCTGTGCCTGTACAGTGACTGATAACTTTGACTGCACACTCTGGGTGGACATCAAGAAAGCCTTTGGTGCATTTCAGCTCTAATTGTCAAGACTGTTAGAAGTTACTCTCAGGGGGAGAGTGCCCCAGTGGTAAAGGTTATGGAAATGGGTAAGGCAAGGGCAGGGCAGGAACTGGAGAGATCTCAACTCTCTGCTCTTGTCAAATTCCCTGGAGAGCAGCAAATGAGTAGCCTTGCTCGGAGCTGCTTGGACTCTGTGATTCAGAGACAGGACTATTATGACTGAGCCCCAGCGAGTTATCAGCTCCAAGAGAGAGACGACAAGAAGGAACCCAGGCAGCTCATGGCCTATAAGAGCCGTGATGCCTTCACTCTAGGAATGGTGGTTATATCCGTATGGGATTATCTTTGGCATCTCCATGGCATTAACAGCTACTCTTTGGGGCTGCTCTTTGAGTGATACATTTTTAAGGCATACATTTAAATAAACAGGATCTTGTTAGAGGATCTGGCTTCTTAAAATGTCAGGGTTACTGTTTTTTCTAAAGCCCTGCAATAACTTCGACAATCCCGTAAAGCTCCCTGAACTGCAGAGTTTCAGGTTTGTAGTTTTCACTTCGGTACAGTTCACAGTGCGGAAGGTAGAAAATTCAGGCTATGATTTTCGAAGGGGCGAGTCCTGTTGACTTTTTCTTTGGGAACATGTCAAATGAGACCATCAGTCATGGACCCAGGAAGGAATGGGATACTCTTTTACTAAACTCGGGTCCTCCTTTTGTCGGTTCTGTTTTGGAAAGCTTCTCAACTCAAACCGAGTGAGGCAAATAAAGCTAATCTAAGTACAAACAAACAAAAACAAAACTTTACTCACACGAGCACCATCTCTGCCTGTGCTGCCAACTTCACCTCTGAGGCCAGTTTCACCCTGAAAATAGAAAGCAGGAGCAACCTTTTGTTTTCTGACCAAATTTTGAATCCTAATACCTCAGTAGCTTAAAATCTTAGAAATGCCTGGACGCCCTACCATTCTACAGGATGCTGAGGGAGGAATTACCAAAAAAAAAATAGGAAAAATAACCAAGGACCTTTCCAGGTTATTGCTCAATATTCTTTTCTAATTTTCATAACCCTCCTGAAGCACAATGAAGCGACGTACAAATTCACGTGGCCAGAATGATAAGGCAACGTCACAATGGGCTCCGGTGCCCGATCACCCCTATGGCATAACTAATGCAGCAGCACGGTTGACAGCTGTTCAATATAGCTTCTTGCCATTAATTAGGGCAGGATGAGGCATTATTGTTAGTGGCATTAAAATGAGCCTCATGTATTACTCAACACCATCTGTGTGTGTGAAATTCCATGGTAGCAAGGAATTCTGCCAGATTAGTGAGTTTAGAAATGCGTAGGTGCTGGGGGGCAGAGGGAAACATACATGCGTAGATATCAAAATGCTACCAGACCACCTGCCAAGAATGGTAAAAAACTGGGCAACCTTGTGCATGCAGCCTTCTCTCTAGAGTTCTCAGCAATACGTATTCAAGTCCAGCGGCGATGGAGGCCACGTACCTTTTCTCCCTTGCCTCCAGGGATGCCAGCAGCGCCCCTCTCTCCTGGGAGTCCACCCGGACCAGGTGCACCAGCACTGCCCGGGGCACCAACGGCACCAGGCTCGCCCTTGAGTCAAACACACGTGAAATCAATTATTTCAGTGACGAAAGAAAGAAAACAAACTCTTGAAGGATTCCAGTTGAAACATTTAATAGCATCATTGTCTACTCAGAGACACAAAGGAGGGCCATGAAAGCAGGGAGTGTAATGGAGGAAAATGCTATTATGACATGGCGACTAAAGAGAAGAGGGTGGTGGGAGTGGGTGCTGTGATTTTTCTATAACCTGCCCTCAATCTTCCTAAGGGAAGCAGGCAGGGAAAGAAAAGAAAGGATAGGATAATGGGAGGCAAAGAGTGAAAAATGCTTGCCAACCAACATTTTTCAAGAATAAGACACTTAGCCCAGACAGGAATGAAGGAGGCCTTACCAGTTGAGGAGATGTTTACATTTTAATCTCCTTAAGAGTGGGGATTAAAGCTTCCATTTTTATATCAAGCTCTACAGTTCCACATACTTAAAACCTGTTGACTAGCTTCTGAGGTGAAACTCTCTGGAAGTACTACCTTATATAACCGTATTTGCTTTCTGATTTCCACTGTCTCTCTTAACCTGTCTTTATTTTTCCAATATCCTTCCACATACCAAAATAGCTGTTTGCAGCTAATCTTTAAATTTTTTTCCTTAAAGGTAAGAATCAAAAGTAGACTCAGCTGCCATCTCTTTATTGTAGTTAAAGTGATCTGTTTTCAGAAATGTATAATTTCACTCATTTAAAAATCTAAACCACAGATTCTATTTTGAAACAAAATTTTCAGGCTTATGTCTTTGGGGTGAATGTACTGTACAGTTAATTTTTATCATTAAAAATTCTCTTATTAAAATTTAGACTACTTTTTGAAATTTTAATCTATGAAGTAGAGTATTGAGAAGATATCCTACTTCATAGATTTAAAGTTTGTTCTCTAAAAATAGTGTCCAAATGTATCTTGATGTTTCTAGATTAAAACAGAAGTATAAACAGTGTGATGAGAAAAGAGTGAAAACCCATACTAATTCATTTATATGTTCATGGAATTCATGGAATTCATGTTCTTCACTGGGGTTTCCCTTTTTTGGGAATAATTCGGGTCCATTGGGATTGGATTGTTATTAACTGGGATGGACATCATCACAGAACTGGAAATAAATAATCTGAAAAGCAATGAACTCACTATTGTAAAGAATCTACTTATTCTGGAGTATAGGAGCCAAACCAGCAATATGTAACATGAAATTTTACCTTGTTTCCATCAGGCCCTGGGGGTCCAGAAGGACCTCGGCTTCCAGAAGGACCAGAAGGACCAACAGCACCACTTTCACCTGGGGGACCACGCTCCCCCTGTAAGAAAGGGATTTGAAGAAGTGTTGCACTGTTCATGATTTTCAGAGGTGCTATTTTAGATTTCAGAGTTCACACATGTTTAGCTTTTGAATCCTGGTTCTGCCACTGATTAGCAAATTACAATTATTGTTCCTTAATTTCTCTACTAGTAAAATGAAGGCATGGGATGAGATGAGCTCTAAAGTCTCATTCAGTGCTAATATTCTATGGCTACAAATCCAAAATTTGTTGCTCTTAGAGTATAATATTCAACCTTTGGAATTCATTTTCTTCCGTTTTCTGTTTGTTTGCTTTTACTTGGTGATAGAACCACAGGTAAAAAGAGATGCCAGTTATGCATAATATTGAAAGGGAAATATTGTGTCATTTTTAGTGAATAGCAATGCCAGGTATAAATAAGAGTAGATATTATAATGTCTATGCTCCCTTTTTACAATTGCATGTAATAATGATGCAATAGTTATAATATTTAACAGAGGAGATATATATATATACACACACACACATATATTTGTCTATCATCTATCTATCTATCTATCATTTATCTATCTATCTAAATATCTCCTAATTTGCCTGTAAATATCATTATGTCATAACATTCTATGGCCCAGAATATTTAACAAGTAAGTCCACATTGCAACTGTTTCAATGTCCCTTGTTCTAACTTGGTTCTATGGTACTATGGCTCTATGATACTAAATTTATTTGGGAATCCTAGATATAAAGTAACTAGCCACATAACAGGACACTTTGGGGGCAAGCTAATCATCCCAGTTATTCTAATGACCAAGACAAACTATATAAGTTAGTGTGTGTGTGTGTGTGTGTGTGTGTATATATATATATATATATATATAGTTTGTAAGGGTAGACTCATGATTGCAGCTTTAGACTTTGAACATTAGCACACATTGTAAAAATTACTGTAAATCTTAGTAAGATATAACTTTTCCTTGGCTAAGGTTGAGACACTGTCATAAATATATCATGCTTGTCTATATAAATCACTGAATATAATGTTTATTAGTTCACTTATGTTTCATATAACCATGTAATTTTGAGTAAGAAATATGAGCAATTAAATAAAAAAGTCTACTATCAATTAAGAAATCAAATGCTCTCTACAGATTACGTTTGGCTACAGAAGAGTGTCAGGAACTTGTTGCAAGGTCATCAAGAGTTTTTAGGTGAAAACAGTACTTGTTTTAAAAACACATACCCAGAAGTTCATGAAAGTTAGTTAAGTAGCACTTACTCTTGGACCAGCAGGGCCGGGGAGACCAAATTCACCAGGGAGACCCTAGGCAAAACATGAAAATAAAGCATGAAATTTATGTATGTTCTATAAGTCTACTTATGAATATGATATATAGAAAGTTTTAAAAGAGTTAAATAAAACCAGGTAAGCCCTACCTACATGAGTATATAAGTACATGGAAAGAAGAGAACTCTTAATTGTGTATGGAAAGATACAAAAAGTGAGAATCACTTTGATCAAAGCTTTTATCTATCTTAGAACCTCGAATTAGGGAATTTAACTTTCCTGTTATTTAGTTTATTGCTTTTAAAAAAGTGATCAGACAGACTATCTCCTTTGATAATATGATAAATAATGATGAACAATATCAGACATTCCCTCTTTTTAGTTGTATAACAGACTGCTTTTTTTAATAGACATGATCGTATTATGCACATTACCTAGGTAAATTGTATACCCAAATGTATTTCCTTTATTACTGACCAGCTGTCTCCTAAATGTGCCCCACTGTTGACAGAGGAGACCAGGCCACATAATGGAACTGAATTGAGAAACATTCATCACAATTACAGAGAAAATGACTCTGAACTCATGCTCTGATTGTGAATCGCAGTATCATGTATGAATGCCAAGAAAAACATTAACTGCGGTTTTTCGTGGTCTAGTTTGATGAAATATCAGTGCTTTTACTTTTTCACTTCAGAGAAAGACATAATTTATATTTCCACATTACCAAGAGCAATACAAAAAATAAGGCTGTTGAGTGCAATGTTTACTGATTTATTTTATTTCCAATCCTTAAACCAAAGTAATTTAAGCAAAATTGGGTAACTTGGCTCACTGTCTCCATCAGTACCAACATATGAAGAACACTATCATTAATGTATAAAATATGAAGTTTCTGTGCTTGCTTCGGCAGCACATATACTAAAATATGAAGTTTTCTTTTGCATATTATAATTACACTGCAGTAGGGTATTAAACAGGAGAAAGTCTCAAGTTTAGGTGAATTTACTATAACTTGTTTTACTCACCCTTTCTCCTGGTTTGCCAACTTCACCGGTTGTACCTGCGGGGCCAGGCAGTCCCTAGAGGAAAGAAACACCAATCTCAATCGTATGGCTGTCTTCAGGGGATTTGCTAATAGCTGGGTTGGGGGAACTATCTAATACCAACATGCCCACTAACTATTGTGTGTTATTAAAGCATTACACAAAAGTTCGCCTTGAAAAAAATGTTCTGAAGCTGCATTCTCTGTAGCGGTGAAGCATGGTGATTGACAACTGGGTAGTCTGACCAAAGGCAGTGTTCTGTATGTTTTCCATGACTCACCTGGAACCCTGGAGGACCAGCGGGACCCTGTTCACCTTTCCCACCTTGGACACCCTGAAAGCGACAGGAAAGACAGCATAAATGATGGTATGTGCCACCATTACTATCTACTGACATCGCTTTGGGATTGGAAAAAGAAGATGGTCGTTTTGCAGGACTAGATTTATTTTAGGGCAGAAAAGAATGAGAGTGGGAGAAATACTCACTTGTGGTCCAGGAGGCCCCTGAGCACCATTGTTTCCATCAGGACCTGGGGCGCCCTAAAATGTTTAACAGAAAGGCTCAGGGTCATAGCGAGTCAGGCAATTTAAGATGCCTCGAAGCCTCAGGCTTTACTTGCTCAAAATAAAGCTTGTTATTTTAGCATGAATTAAATTCATTATGGGTTCCCTGACAGGGCCCAAATACCACCTAGTAACTTTTGATATGGTTCATGGGAAGTCCATGGATGGAGGGCAATTAATGAAGGTCAGAGAATGAATTAAATAAAACCTGAATGCATGCATAAATATTTCTGACTTAATATATTCTGTTTTGTTATAGTTCACTTCCTTATAAGCATGGTTTAAAAAAAACATTTCTCAATGGTAAAAGAACCCCAAGGGATGTGGTCTTGGAAAGAAAGCGATGGAACACTATCAGGTGGCCCCACAGGAAGTGCTTCCTAGGTGAGTGTTACCCAGACAGATATGTACAGAAGTGAGCACCTACCCGAGCACCAGCAAGACCGGCATGGCCCTTTTCACCACTTTTACCAGCTTCTCCCTAGAATAAACATTTAAAAAAATTACACATTTAATGCTAAATTAACCATGACAATTTTGAAATGTTAATTTGCCTTTTTTTTTTTTGTTTTTTTTTAAAGATTCTTAGTCCTTGAATTCTGTTATCTACGGTCTGATCCACCATCCTGCAGTTCCATATACAACAAGGTCCACCTGCGTCAGCAGAAGTGTGACTCAGGAGATGTACAGTGACACCAAGTAATGCTTTAGCAGGTGTACACTGGAGCCCCACTTTTAATGTGGTAAGTGGCTCACAATTTTCCCATGTTGAAAGGAACTCCCTTGAAGTAGAGTAAATGGAGGCAAGAGAGACATTCTAGAGTTTTGGTGAAATGTAGCCAATAAAAAGTGCCAGGGGAGAGGAGGTTGGGGGGATTCTTACAGTGGGGCCTTTGGGCCCAGGGAATCCGATGTTGCCAGGCTCTCCTCTTGCTCCAGCTGGGCCAATGGGTCCGGGCCTGCCATCAATACCAGGGAGACCCTGAAACCAGAGGTTATGGAAACGTTACTCAGCATCAACAGGGGCTCACGACCTCAAGCTTGTGGTGATGCATGGAATGAAACTATCATTTTCTGACTGCACAGAGCGTCCTGTATATAGTGTGGATGAGTTATGAATCCATTTTCCTTTCCTAGGCAGGATGTCGGGGCACACACAGCCAGGCCATTTCCTATGTACACAACTCCCTCTTTCCGTGCCCTTGCCACCCTCTTCAATTTTCCCTGCCATGTTTCATTCTTCTTCCTTCCCTCCTTCATTCCCGCGTGCGTTTGGACTCCGTAATTGCAACCCATTACTTTGCACTCCCAGATGATGTATGTGGCTGATATTTTACTTCCAACGTGTGCAGGTATAAATAAGCCACAAAATAGACTTGAACAGAGTGCAAGAAGTGTCCTTGAAAATATAATGGAAAATGAACAATACTTACCACGGGACCTTCTTTACCAGCTGGGCCAACATTTCCAGGGGAGCCGGGAAAACCCTATAAAGCAAATGAGGGTGCTTTCATATGGCACCTTCACCCACATACTCCAATTATTATGTGCATGAGGCTCCGATTAATGGAAATCTCACAAAAGCACTTTCCCCCCACTTTTTGTTTGTTGCCTGGGGAGTATTAGCCACTAGCTAGGAAATATGAAAAGAACCCTGAAATCTTTTTCTTTCTATTTTTTTGGTGCCTCTCCTTTTACTGAATTTTAGTATAACTGATCTGTTTGTCGATATCTCAAGAAATTATTTAAGTAACATACTGTATGGGCAAAATATATCATGTTATTGACTCCTAATAGGAAAACAAATACTTTTAGTAAGCAGTTTTCAAAGTGGACTTTTTATTGCTATGTTTGATGTCTTTATTACTTGTTTATGGTACAATTACAGTTGATATTCATCCATAAGAGATAATGGAGGCAAAAAATCACTCTATTGCTATGGATTAGAGGATCTACGGATCTCAAGGTCATTTCTCCATAGCAAGTGTGATGCCGAATACATTACAGCACTTTGTGATTGCTGGAAAAATGATTTCACTACGAAGCTAATAAACTGATAATGTATAGTCCTAATATGTTTCATGAACACCTTATATAAAACTCACAAATTGAGATAAAAGATTCATGCTGATAGGACAGCCAACCTAATTTGGATATATGAAAATAAATATATTCTTCCCCAAATCTCATAGCCATTGTATCAAGTAATAAATAGGAAATTTATGAACTAACCAAATTTGTAAAAATCTCTACTAGGCTTTGATGAAGTTAAATTAAAAAGGTAACCAATCAGCAAGCCTACTAACAAATTTACTTTCTTTTTTTAATTGTTTCCTTCAAATATTATTCATCTCTTTATAAAAGGAAACAGTGCCATGTGTGACTTGCTCAGAATCCATCTGAAACTTACTCGGGGTCCCATAAGGCCAGGCTCTCCAGGGCGACCAGCATCTCCATTGGGACCTCGAGCACCAGCAGGACCGGTTGCACCACGTGGACCAGCAGGGCCCTGTTAAAAAGAAGAGGAGGGGTGGGGCTGAAGTGGATGACACACCTACCACCAGAAGCCTCAAGCTCCTTCCCAGGAAATGAGTAATAGACAACCTACCATGACACCAGCTCTGCCATCAGCTCCAGGGAGACCACGAGACCCAGGATTTCCCTGTAAGAAAGTACATGAAACAGAGGAGAATTGGAGACAATCCTTGCATCAGACAGGGGCAGAGTTTACTGAAACGTCACATGATGCAAGAAATCTGGATTTCCTTGAGGGGGAGATATGAACACAAACCAAGTCAAAAGCTTTCACCCAAACACCAAAGGAATGTGTGGAGGAAGCATTTTGCAAAAGTAGGTCAACATTGTTTCCAGACCAATTTTATAACATACCGAAATGAGAGTCACTGATTTAATAAAGCAGATGGAAAGCAGATGCCTCTTCCGTCTAGAAAATGCACTCAATAATTCTGACCCATTCTCATTGAAAGAGTGTCATCATCTGTCTCTGGTGTATCTGGATCAAGAGCATTTGAAACCTACTCTCAGCCCAGCAGGTCCTGGGGGTCCAGCGGGTCCAGCTTCACCAGCGGTGCCTCTCTTTCCTTCTTCACCACTGGGACCAGGGGGACCCTGGGCCCCAGCAGAGCCCTGTTTAATAAAAAGAATAGGAGGAAATAGAAAAAATAATTTTTATATCATATCCAGGTGGAGAGAAAGTGGTAACTTTTTAAAAATAGTTGAAGTATTACTTTTTGGATTGAAAAAGTAATAACTTCATAAAATTATGATTATAGAACTACTTACGGGCTCACCCTTGTTACCAGTTTCTCCTTTGGAACCAGCTGGACCAGGCTCACCCTAGGGTTGAATACAAAACAGTGGTCAAATGACGAACAGTTGTCACAACTTTCTTGCAGACAAACACCTTGGATGTTTATGGATTGAGGTAAAGAGAAACTCAATTCTCTAAGAAATGTGTCCAGTTCACATTTAAACAGCTTGCAGGGGAATAGTCTTGGTGGAATGGACAGAACTGATAGTGTTAAAATGTGCCTCGCTGACCTCTGGGTGATATTCTAGCAGAGCAGGAGGGCTGTGTCTGTATGTGTTTGTGTGAGGGGGGGAGACTGTACATACATGCGCATGCACTTATAGAAGAAATACAAACTAAAAATGCATAGGAAGGAAAACATAAGACTCATGAAGCTACAAGAGGAAGTCTAGATGGTGATGAAATGATGATAGAGATGGTATTTCAGGATGATGAAAGCTGCAGTCTTGACCACTTACAACAAGTCCTCTGGGACCGGTAGCACCAGCAGCACCAGGAGGGCCGGGAATACCACGGGGTCCTGGGAGGCCAGGGGCCCCAGCAACACCGGGCAGGCCCTATGAAGGAAAATGCAGAGTGGTCAATCATGAGGCCACTGACAGGAGAGGCAGCACTAATTTAATACCTTTAAAACCACAATAGCAAATTTTATCTATTGCCCTTCCCACCACCCTCCCCACCTTCATCCCCACCATATACTCACAGCAGCACCCTTAGCACCAGCAAGGCCATTGGCTCCAGGGTTACCCTACAAAAAAAAAAAGGAAGGGAGAAAGATATCAGTTGAGAGAAATATATCTCATCTGCTTTGACTCCACATTCAGTCTTTTCCCCCGTTTTCTACTCAGTGAGGTTAATGACAGTGGTTACTTACAGGAGGTCCAACGGGGCCAGAAAGACCTGGAAGACCCACTTCACCACGGGGACCAGCAGGACCAGAAGGACCAGGGTTACCAACAGGTCCAATTTCACCCTAAAAGAGGGAGTGACACTGGGGCATTAGTGAGCAAGTAATGAAATAGCATGTCTCCATTTTTAGGACACCAAGTTTATGACATTTCTTTGGAATTGCAATCATTTCCCTTATCCTGTCTGGTACCACAAGATTTGGGTTTGGGTTCTTATTTCCCTGGCCTGGTTCTGCCATCCTGGCTACCATTGCTATCTTTACCTATCTGTCTCTCTATGGTAGGGACTCTGGTTCTCAGCTAGTCAGTCCCAACTAGTTTGGGAGTATACCCCAGAGGAGCCCCATGGAATCAGTTTCTGCGTTGCCATCTCTATCTATGCTCATAGTGCTCAAGTACAGAGATGATGTATTTCAAAGTTGGAGAGGGAAAACTGGTCATTCTGTATCCACTAAGCTACCTGTTCTGAAATTATCTATTGGAAGACACAGTCTCTGTCTTTCTCATCACAATAAAAATTTATCAAGATAATGACAGTGGTCACCAGGTTTTTACCTTGGGGCCAGGGGCACCTGGGAAGCCTGGAGGGCCAGCAGACCCAAGGGGACCCTGAAATCAAAGTAAAACATGGTAAGAAACTTCTTCCTTAAATTATCAACACAAGAACAGTGGAATATTGAAGAGCTTAAAGAGGTTTGATCTTATTTAATATTGGCAAAGAAAAGACTGACAGCTAGTCTGTCATCATTAATATCTTAGCAAAGGAAAGACATTCAAGGTACCCAAAGTAGAGTAGATTTTACTTTATATATCATTCAAAAGCCCCAGGGGTAGTACATATAATTAGAACCTTCAAAAGACCCCACTGAACACTTGGTAAGATATCTAAAATGGTGTTATTCCATAGGAATTTAACAAAGAAGATAGCTCCCATCACACACTCTTCAGTGTCAAACTTACAGCAGGACCCACAGGACCCACACTTCCATCACTTCCACGGGCACCCTAGGAAGAAAATAAAGAGAAAAAGTCAAGTGGAAAGTTAAATAGCAGTTATAGAAGATCTTTAAAAAGGATTAAAATGAACAAAAACGGAAGCACTCACAGCTGGGCCAGGGGCACCAACTCGTCCTCGCTCACCAGGCAGCCCACGGGCTCCCTAAAAGCAAAAATATTTTCAATGAAATCCAGAATGCTAATTTTTAAGAAGTCACAGGAATCATTTGCTTTGCCCAATTTCCAACATGTGCAAACATCCACTAGAAATAAATAGGTCTTATTCTCATTGCAACTAAAAGGTAATAGATTTCAATTAAGTATGCAGAAGGCTATCAAGGCTATTGGGAAAATATCAAAGAATACAATGCTGAGGGAAATATTAATTAGCAAAAACATTAATGAAGTTCCAGCTTGCAAAGAGGGAACACATTTAAATTGACAATAAAGTAGTTATTACTTACTGTTTGACCTGGAGTTCCATTTTCACCAGGGGCACCAGGTTCACCCTACATGGAAAACAATTAAGGTTTTGTTACACACACACACACACACACACACAAATAATTTTTTCTGATTGGTTAATTTTTACCCTATTATTTCCACTTCAACCATTCACATATTTTGCAACATTTCTTACACATATAGACTGTACCTTAACACATAAACTTAAAACTTTTCTAAAATATGGGTTTTTGTTTGGATAATACCATCTATCACAGTACTAGGGAGATGTGGTTGAGTGTTACCCCACTGCCTAATTTTCCCCTTGGATTTTGGATATTATTTAGACTAGGCTTATATGTTAGAAATGATGTTATAAAAAGAGACGGCGGAAGATAAATTTGCTTTCAATATTACCACATTTACCTTCTTTATTTTAACACTCAGTATCTTTATTTTTGTAAAATATACATGAAAATTTGAACTTCATAACATTCTTTGGAGCTGTCATTTACTTCCAACCCACATTCTTAAGTAAAAAGCACGGTGGTGATGATAGTGGTGGTTTAATGTGATATCGTGGCACAGGTACAAAAACTTTCCTTCAAGATGATCTGACTTAGATAGAGAAGGAATGGGGTTTGAGAGATCAGCAAAGGGCCCTTCGCTCCCAGGATTCTGTATGACGTGCCTTCTTTGGCAGCAGGAACTAGAGTGGGACTCAGGAATTCCAGCCTCGTGCTTCTAACCACTTGCTGTGACCTTGGGCAAGTCACTCACTCTCCTTAAGCCTCAGTTTCCCTCATCTGCCAAAGGAGAAAATCCCCAGAGCTTCTCGAAGGCCTTAACACTTGCTGATGCTGTGATTAGCAGTCTGAGCTATTATATTAGGCTCTAGAGAGAATGAGTGTGACCTTATCCATTTGTGTGGCAGCTGGAACGTTAGAACAGATTCTCCATATTCATGCTCCTTCCTGGTCCCGCTAGTATTCGTTACTCATTAATTTGTAATTACGTTGGTGTTCACTTTAATATCACATTAGCTCCTTAATAGAAGAGAGAACATTTTATAGTTGAAAACGCTGTCAGAGAAGAGCCTAGCCAAGAGATAACACACTTCTGAGACTATAATTACCTAATTAAAAAAATTTTGAGTGTGCATAGATAAATCGCAGGAAAGAGGTTGAAAAGTGTATTGTGACATGAATGTACCTATCTAATTAGAGCAAGGCGAAGGAGAACTGACAGTTTAAACTAACACATAGTGTCCTAATGGCTGACTTTGTGTTTATTTACTTTTATTTTGGCTGCAGAGATCAGCTGAAATTATAGGAAAAAAGGAGATGGAGGAAAAACATAATTGACATTTAATCTCAATTGTATAATAGATATTGAGTTAAATAAATATTACTAAGAACTGGCCCTTTGTCACAGAATCCCCTAGTCCCCACCATGGAGGGAATTGAAATATCGAAGAGAGCATAAGATACTCTCTAGACTATGAGTAGCTTTCAGTCAAAATATACTTTCTGGTGGCAATGGGAAATTACAATCAATTGTTTTAAAAAGAACATTTCTGACTGGCCAGCATGGCCAGCAGTTGAGCATTGACCTAGGATCCAAGAGATTGAGGTTTGATTCCCGGTCAAGGGCACATGCCCGGGTTGCGGGCTTGATCCCTCGATCCCCAGCCGGGGGCGTGCAGGAGGCAGCCGGTCAATGACTCTCTCATCATTGATGTTTCTCTCTCTCCCTCTCCCTTTTTTCCTCTCTCTGAAATCAATGAAGATGAAAAAAAACCCCAAAACCAAAAAACCATTTCTGATTTAGTATTTACCTTAATACCTGGGGCACCGGGTTGTCCCTTCAATCCATCCAGACCATTGTGTCCCTGAAAGGCAAATCTTCATTTTTAAAATGTTGTTCCATGAGAGTGCTTGGCCAAATCAAACCTCTTCTGGGTTGACTATCTCCTGGGTGAATCTTGTGACCACTTTGGTAGGATGCGGTCCCAGGGTTCCACGTCCCCGGCAAACTCCCTCCACCGCCCTAGGAAAGCTCCCTGCGTCCCAAAGGGAAGGATCTAGGACTAGATCCTCTCTTTTGTCCTTTCCATCTTTAATAATTGTATGATCCTCAGATGGTTGTAAATACCTCTTAAGCCATTTTATACAATTTTCTCTGTAGGGATCCCTGCCTCTTGGGAGCTATGAACAGAAGGAAAGAAACTTCACGCTACATTACTTTTCAGGGGTCCTTATCTCTCACTCTCTTCACTCTGGCAAGCTCTAGGACTTTGGATACAAATATGTGTCACCCAGGAGTTTAAGTATAGGTGAGATTTTTCCTAAAAATAACCAACATTTCTCTCTTAGGGAAGATAATATGCTCACCCTGATGCCCTTGAAGCCAGGAAGCCCAGGAGTTCCAGGGAAACCACGAGCACCCTTGAAAAACACACACGCAGAAGACGACAAGTAACGTTTTTGTTCCAAATAAAGAGACAATTATTTCTTCCTTCCAAAATATTTCTTATCAAAATTCAAACTTGGATTCAAAGACTAATATGTTTTTAAGCACAGAGCAGTAAATTAACTTGCTATATCTGAGTAACTAATACTGTGCTATTTGTAGAAAATACCATCTAGTTGTTTATAGTAAGCTTGTGGTGATAGATATTACATTTTTGTATTAATAAAAAACTACATATTCTTATTTGTCAGATGCCTTCAATAAGTGTTATAAGTATGCAGATATCTGTGTTGTCACTTAGACTGATTTTAGTTTTAGCAACTCTCTCATATGTGAGATGCCTCTGATGTTTGGACTATATACTGTTGCAAAAAGTCTTACCTGTGGTCCAACAACTCCTCTCTCACCAGGTCGTCCGGGTTTTCCAGGGTGACCCTAAAACACGAAAGCCTCGTAGGGTTAACCTTTCCTTGGTAAACTACCAGATGAAAGTGGGGCATCTTGGTTTTCACAGTAGGGGAAAATGGCATCACAGATAAACGTGCATCCAAATATATATTCAATTAACAATTATATGATCTTAGATACAACCCAATTAATTAATATTGCATTCAAATACCGTTTTCCATATGGGGCCGGCTATGTTGGGCGTATTCGGCTCTTGGCAGAATACTTAATTTGAATCTAGACATGGTCGTCGAGGCGGGAGGGTTTCAATGGCACTTGGAAACGCTTAACGGTAAATACTTACGTCCTCGCCAGCCTTGCCAGGGGGGCCAGGGGGACCACGAGCACCCGCAGGACCCTAGAGAATGGGAGGGCCGTCGCTGTGTTAAGGACATATTAATACGTTTCTTGAAAAAATTATTTATCGCAAAGGGGGAGAGTGTACTCACAGTCTGACCAGGTTCACCAGGCTCGCCAGCAGGTCCTTGGAAACCTTGAGGGCCCTAAGAGAAAACGACACGTCATGCTCCAAGCCTGGATTGAACTCTCTCTCTTTACACAGAGCTTTTGACAGAAGAGCTTTCTTTTTTTCTTTTTACGCAAGCCTTTGGTACTTACAGGAGCTCCAGCTGCACCAGGAGGGCCTCTGGGTCCCATCAAACCCTGTAAATAAGGCAGAGGCAGTCAGCGCTGACAGTTGTCGCGGCCTTGGCTGGGGTAGACCCAGCTCAGCAGCGCCGCACGCGCTCTGCGGCGGGCGCGGAACAGAACTGTCCTGGTTTTATTTCACAGTTGTCCTTCCCAAAGGAAGCATCTAAGGGACAAGTCTCCTCCACCGTTACTCTGCTTCTGCCTTTCCTTTCTCACTAACCCAAGCCAGCCGAACCCAATGCGGATCCGATGGGGTGGCCACAGGGCCCTTAAAGCTGTGCACGGCGGCCACACGGAGACTGCGGGAATGCATGCAGCGCGTCAGTCTTGCACGGTGCAGAATGCACGACCGCCTCCCGTGCGGCTGAGAAAGCATTTCCTTCTGGGTTCCTTTGATCGTATGTCACCTCCCCATGTCATCCTCAGCTAAGAAAGAGATATTCTTGCTGCCCCAGGGGCATAAATTGAAAAGCATAAAAAAGTCCTTCTTAACGATGAGAGGGAGGTTTGCTACAACCTCAGAGCGCCTTGAAGGGCTGCTGGTGACAGATGAAAATGCCAAACTAGAGTGGCTGTAATGAGGAGTAAAGGAAAAGTAAAATATTATTGCAGCATCCTACTGGAAGCGTCTATTGTATAATATTATTGTTGAAAATATGGCCCGAATGAAAGCTGATGGTTCTCCCGTTCATTCTTTATTCTGCAGCACAGAAGTAGAGTGAAACAGAGTGTTACTAGCGTGCAGGCCCCATCTCCGTTCCTGACTCCCCTTGGCGGTAATCAATGCCTGCGCGAGCTCTTCTGTAGGGGCCCATTCCTCTAGTGCTGAAAATATCACACAGACAAGTCTCAGGTAATTTGTTCATGACACATGGGGACTCGGCTGTCATGTCGGCCCCGCTGTATTAAGGCCCACAGTGAAATAATATGAATTTTATGAAAAGGCACATCATCTTAATTATAAGAATTATTTATTTGGTTCTGGAAATTGTGTCGACATTAAAAGAAACTGTCACTTTTCAATCCAAATATCTGTTTAGGTAGACATTAAAAAATAATTTTCTTTGACGGCATGAATTTTTAATTATATTTATTCATTTTTCCGTGTATTTGCAACAATTTCATTTACATAAAAAGGAGTTTATTTTGTGGAGGCTGTGGGACAGACAATGATTACTCATTAATTTGGGGAAGAACCCTGTGGGGTTTTATAGTTATTGATTTCCCAACATGGAAAATTATTTTAATACTTTATTGCTGCCTATATTTCCTATTTGTGAAACACATATCTGTTGATTACATATGTCTGTGAATGGGTGTGGATGTGCAAGCTGAAATTATATTTTATTGATATTTAAAAGTAAAGCACTCTGCTTTATGCCCCCAGAGAGGCGTTCCAAAGTCAGAAGAACCTGAAATCCATATTAATTTTCTGAGCTTATGTAGTTTTTTTTTTTATTTTTTTTTATTAGTGCTTTATTTCACCCCTGCTCCCCTCTTGAAATATAGGTACTACTTTAAAACTGACTAATGTCCAGCACTAGCTGAAATGGCTAATTTCAAACATCTAATATAAACAAAGCCAAAAGAAAATCTCTAATTCTTCATTTACTACATGAATGTTTTAAATTACCAGGAAAAGTCAGGAAATTGCAAATCATCAATTAAAGGCACATTACTTTCAAGTGAGAGTTTTAATTTACAGAAAATATTATCTTGCCCTTATAGTGTATTAATTTATTGTGGACCATTAACTCCAACCAAACATCTTCTTTTGAAGATAGAGCACTGAATACATTGTCCAGGTAAAATTTATTTTTCAAAGACCATGTTAGCTCTGGGCAGATAAATACCTTTGTTTGGAAACAATTAATTAAAATCACTAAACTGTATGTGTGCATTAAACTGTAGTGTTTAATCAACTTAATGTTTTTACTCCAACATATTTTCCCTCTATTTTATACATACTAGTATATATTTGCATGCTTATATCAGTTTTTTCCCCCTTAACTCTTCTCACTAATGCTTGTTAAAAGTTCACTTGTTAAAGATAGGCCATCGTTGAAATAATCATATAGGAAACTTTTCTAAATATCACTCAAATTATAAGATATATTGATGAATATTTGTGCTGAGTGATGTAAGTGCTAAATTTTACTCACATTCTCTCTTATATCTATTTGTAATTAATAGAGTGAAAAAATAATTATCACACTGAAAAAAAACATTTCCTACATTTCCAACTCCTTGAGGGAGGGTGAGAATCTATCATATTTACTATTATATCCCCAATGCATACTACAGTTTGGGATTCATCGAAGGCCTGATAAATATTTGTTGAATAAATTAATGTTTTATTCAAGTACTAGAGGCAAGAGGCCATCCAATATCAGGCATCTTGTCTGGCTGTTAGTCCTAGCCTATCATTAGCCACATTCATGACCTTGGGAAATGGCTTAACTCTTTAGTTATAAAACAAATGGTCTGGACTAGAACTTGCTGATCCTTTCCAACAAGTTTACAGAACTTAATACTTCTGTGTCTTTAAGGGTTGCTTAAAATTCTAAACAATGTTAGAAGATATAAAAAAATTAATCAGAGTGATCACTCTTTTGAATTAAATTGCTTTACTTGAGTTTTGATTACTGTGTCCACAGATTATTTCTTGGGTGTACATACCTGATTTATCCTAAGGAGGCATGTTAGTAGAGAAAATTGAACCCCCTTAAACTAGGATTAGATTTTTATAAATTTGAATACAAAAAGTTGCTGCTTTTATCTGATCTAAGGATTGAGTTCTAATCTAAGTAGCTAAATAAATGGTAATGTGAAATTTAACATAAAAGAAATTCTCTATTCAGTATTTTTTTTGGCTAAGATACAAAGAGATAAGCATACCATTGGTCCAGGGCCAAGTCCAACTCCTTTTCCATCATATTGGGCAGCAAAGTTCTAGAGGGGGGGAAAAAACATAAATATATATTAAACATAAGCACACACACACACACACACACACATATATATATATATATATATATATATATATATATATATATATATATGTATATATATATAATAATTACCAGCATGTAGTTCACTTTCTTATTCTACTTGTAAAGGTTTTTCTGTTGTTCTTTAAAAGAGTGCAATGTTTTGGATATAATTATTAGTTTAGAATTCCATATCAACCTAAGCTCCTAAAAAGTCAGGGAAATAGAAGTTAAAAATTTAGTCCATAGCTAGCGTGAAGTGGGGAGCTTCCCTACCTTGTTTCTCTAAGCCTTTTCTGCCCTGTTAATCCTTGCTCTCCACTCCCACCATCAGCCTCTACACTGAGGAAGGGGAATTTTCTAAACTTTCAAAGTCACTGAAGGCCCCCGATAAATTAAACAGAGATCAACTTTGCATTTCCACCTGTTGCCCCACTCCTCCAAAACTACACAAAATGACTATGAGACCTTTTTCTTGCTGGAGTTTCAAAAAAGATATAAAGAGTTTTCAAGTTTAGAAGAAAATTAAATTAAAATGCCCTTTAGAAGATTATACTCTTTAAAAATAGTTCACAGTAATAACTTTACTGTTAAAGATCTCTCTTATAGTGGTAGATCTATTAACGAAGGTGCTTTTGAATGCACTAGGTAGATAAGACATCATAATAAGATCTTTGGGGGAGAAAGGTCTTATTTTACTGGCATACAGTTGAGTATTGGAATCAGGTTTCTGATTCATGGTGCTAACCAATTAAGCAAATATGTTTTCTTTCCTGCAGTGAGGCCATTTGGCACTCATGCCATTGTTAAAGACATAAAGCTAAAAGAAGATATTAATGAAAAAGGGAAATGTACTTTTCTCAAATTAGTTTCAAGCAAATTAAAACTAAACTGCTTGAATGTTGGTTCAGCAGACTTCAAGCCAAGGAGAACAAAAAGAGGAGAATGTTTGTGAAATTGCTGAAGAGCAAGGATCTCAGTTATAATTCAACCTAATCAAACCCTTTAATAATGCAACACCTCTTATTTGTGCCCTACTGATAAAAGATATTAAATTCTCAAATTAAATAATGGTCGTGAGGGCTGCAGCTACCTTCCGTGCACACAAAGAACAGTCCTGTAGTCGGCAAGAGCTCACAAAGAGAACGGGCAAAGCAGTCTTGAAAGAAATGAAATAAAATCTACTAATATCCACATAGCAAACTTAACTGCTAAAAATAAGTTCCACAATAAGCCTCCCTCCAATAGAGGTATAAGAAACTGAAGTTAGTTAAAAGTTAACAATACTTAAGACACCTTACCCCGCCAAGACCAGGGGGCCCAGGAGGGCCAGGGGGCCCAGGAGGGCCTGGGATACCATCGTCACCATCTTTGCCTGGTGGGCCTGGTGGACCCTGTTATGTAAAAAGTGAATTAGGTTGGGATTAGACAGACCCCATCGGAACTTATACATAAAAAAGGATACCTAAGAATCCATGTGGTAAGATCAGTTGTTCAGACAATTCAATGTGCAAGTGGTGTGGAAATTTAATATGCCATATTTGTCACTGATTAAAATCGACTTAGGACATGCGTCTACTTTAGAAGGAGGTTTAATAACTGACATATGAAGAAGACACAAGACAGGGTAGTTCTTTCATGAAAAGGAATATTTTGGCCATTGAATATTAATTCATAATGGAGCTCTAGTATTCGAATAAAGATAGAGATTATAGCTAAAATGTATGATTCTATAAACTTCATATGGCTAACAGTGCACATATGATGAGCTATGTATATTGATGGTCAGTTTCTGACTGCGATGAACTTGTTCCATTCTTTTGGTAGGTTATATGTGAATAGTAGATTAATCAATATGATAATTAAAGAAATTTTATCACAGGGTAGAAAATCCTGCAGATTTCCTACTATTCACACTACTTACATCATTAAAGTAATTTACTGGCATAATGCTACCCCTAATTGATCATTTGAGTGGAATACATTTGTCTGCACTTCCAGTAGATATAAGATACAGGTATTTATGTATTGGCAAAGGCGTCATATAATGTAAAGCCACATATTCCAAATAAGCATAACAGGGAGAGCTAAGCATACTATGAATAAAATGTAAGCTTAATTTGCACATTTATGACAGGTTGACTCTACTTCACTATGATCCACAGGCTACGTAAGACATCTCACTTGAAAAGCAAACTAATGCATTAAGGAGATAAGGGCTGTGGTGGCAGGTAGATCCATTTCCATTATGTATGTGTTGCACAGGTCAACTAAAAACACAGACAGATAGACTATGCAAGGAACATGCTGTCTGTAATAGATTTGCTTTTCTGAAGGATAATCTTATCCTGAAAAGAATATTGATTATATATAATAATGCTCATTTGCCTCTTCTGCAGGGCATTATCTGCTTAAAAGGTGATACAATTATTTGGATATATAATATTCCTATAAATTGTCAGTCCCTGGTAGTTTCTAATATGTAATTATTCAGTTATGGGCCAAAGCCTTTTAATAGTTCAAAAGTTACATACCCTTTCTCCACGTGGTCCTCTATCTCCACTTGGGCCCTACAAGAAAGATACAAACAGCACAAGTCTAAATGCCTAAGCAATGTCCAGTGAACAAGAAAAGCCATTGTGATAAAAATTAGTCGCTGAGACTGATCTAACTACAATGTTATTATATAATAGCTATACAAATAGCACAGTACAATAGATAAGAATATAGTGTTTTTATTATAATTACAGGTAATATTTTAAATAGGGAGATTGGAGACTATAGTCTCCAGTCATTAGGCTAACATTGTAACTACTATTTTTAGAAAGATGATGCTTATGGATAAAATTATCATTTTGTTACATCATTAACAGCATATTTATATAGTCAAAGCCCTTTAAAATAAACTTTCATTTATTACCTATAATTAACATACTAGTCATTTCACCTCCAGAATAAAAATGAGATTTTTTTTTTCTTTAGTATGTAGATCACCACTTTGTATAATATAAGTGGAATTAGAGATGATTCTGGAAGATAAAACTTTATCTTAAACATCAAAGTTACTTAATCTTATGGTTTAGCTAATGCTTACTTATGTGGGCAAATCTTGACAAAGTATTTTCTTCTATAGTCTACTATAAATTTAGTAGAATTAAAAGTTATCACTGATCATTTCAGGTATGACAGAGAAGTAGTAGACTCTTACCTTTCTTGCAGTTTCCTAGAAAAGAAGAAGATTATTATGAGAAAAATTGTATACATGTCTTTTAAAACGAGTCTCATTTTCTTGTGGTATACAAATATAGTTATGGAGCATATATATTGTGCATTACTATTATTTTGAAATTTCAAAGTACAACTTTAAATTTTATAAATAAATAAAATATGTACAGAACTGAAATATATACTTATCTGTAATTATGCCTCAAATTCAATTCACGAGCTAATTGAATTCTTATGAATTTGTTCATAATATTCCTGCAAATTATTCCAGGGGAATGAAGAGATTCTCTAGCTGTGAGATCTTCTGCCTTGTAGTAGCTGATGCTAAAACCCAAACTTCCACTGGATTATTTACTCTCTGTTTCTTATGGGTTCTTATGAGATTGGTCTTATTCAGTAGCCCCACCCACTTTAGAAATTGGGGTGGGTACTTTCTAAGGCAGCCAGAAAGGTTTGACTACATAACTCTTGATGATTTTTTTGGGAATCCAGTTTGGTCAATACCAATGCGGCCTCCCCTTCCTTCTCCAAAGAGGAAATTACTGTGGCTGAAGCAAACTATTAAAAAACAAATTCTCAAAATAATTTTACTTACCTCTGTTAAAGCTGTAGAAGAAAGGGGAAAATAGGAAAGAATTATTAGTATTATTTCATTGACCAATAGCAATGATTACCAAATAGATGTATTAGTCTATAAAATTAACTTACCTAATTGAAGAACCAATTGTATATTTTATTAAGGATATTCTAATGACTTGGAAATTGTGCAGATCAAAAGTATGGCAGGGATCAGCAAGGTGATTTGCATGCAATATTTAACATGTAACTATTTTGAATTAGTTAATTATTTACTATTTTATACATCTGTGAAATATTAGTGTGTCTGAAAGATATTTCTAATGCTTAGTAATTAAGCTGGTAAATTTCACAGGTAGCAAGACCAGTAGGTTGGTGAAATAATTTATGGTTTAGATAATTTTTGGCATGTAAAAATATAAAAAAGGGAAAATTTAGGAAGGTATGTTACCTAAAGTGGACTTTGGTTTTTATAAAACATTAAAGCCACTTAGTACTTTGCTGAGTTTGTACCAATCTTAATGTTCTTTTTCAAAAAGTCTAACTGGCATATTAGTCACTATGAAAATGGATTCACTCAGAATCTGAAATTTTGCTTTAAATTGGTTCACCTAAATAATAGGTAAGTTAATTTGACCAATATGTATTACATTTTCCCCTTAGAAATGGAAAAAACTGTGGATTAAAAATCTTGAAAAATAACAGGGCAAATACACTAAAGTAATATGCCCTCCTTAGCCATAATTGCTGTAAGTCCTTAAGACTGAATTCCTCTCCTATGGTAGAAAAATTATAGGTTAACACAGGATATAAGTGTGGCCAAGTTGGCAATAAGATGAATCTCCCCTAAAAATTGCTTTAACTAGGTGGCCAAGAAGTGTGTCATTTGGAGTGAAAACATCTGTTGCAATAGTCACAGTTCAGGAGGGTGGACCCCATCCAGCACTGACATTTAAGGGCAATTTATAAAAATTACTTTTAAATTAGGAAAATGATATGTTTACTTCATTTGGTCCATCAGCAGGAAGAATAATTATGCCTGGACTTGATTAATGGAAGTCCTCATGATTTTGGAAATTTGACTTCTCATTACTCAGACTGAGCCATTTTAAAGAATGTGTATTTGGTAACATTCACCCCAGACCGAGGCTGGCTGTGGATCAGAAGGTGAGCTGCCTTTTGTACCTTCAAACTTCCCTAGGTCTGTTTTCATCTTTTCTCCAGGAGCCAGCTCTTTCCTCCCACTCTCAGATCTCATTAAAAAAAAAAGAACTTGGTAATGTGAATTTGTTAACGCAATTACTCCTTAGTATCCATAGTATGCAAACTAAAAGTGCATGAAGGGAGAAAACACACAGAGGAAATGCATCGGTAATGATGCAATTGTAGACGTTGTGGCCTGTGGGTGGAGCAAACTTTTCAGAGTGTTGGGTGTGGCCAGGCACCCCTCAAACTCCATCAAGTCACTATCTTTGTCTGGTAATTAGGCAGCCATTTTCGAGACAAAAGCGGACTGCTTTTCTTCACTCTCTCTTGACCAGGAGGTCTGAACTAAAACCTACAGCTGGAAAGTGGCCTTTGGGTGATCTAATCTCTACTCTGCATTTTAGAAAAGGCTCAGTTTGATTTGCCCAAGGTCACATAGTAAATTTGTGGCAAACCCATGGGAAAAAAACCCCTAGTCTCTTGAGTCTCAGATCAGTGTCGATGTTTCCCAACTTGCTGTGTTCAGAATGTCTGCATGTGGTTGGAAATAGATTGAAGAGGTAACTCTGAGGGGCTCAACAAAAGGCACAGCAGATTTTGGCTAAATAAAGTTACCATTTCCATGACCAGATGATGAATTGAGAAGCTAATATTACTTTTCAGAATGTGTCCATTCCAAGTGGCATCTATTTTCCTCCCCAGAATACACCGACTAGCTATTGGGAAAGGCAGATAACCTCTCTGTAAGAGCCTGAGAGTCTCCCATTAGCTTAAGGCCTGGTCCCCTGCACTTTCACGGTCCTCCCTCCAGAGGGCGCATCATCATCATCATCATCATCATCATCATCATCATCATCATCATCACCACCACCATCCAGACAAGTCTTAAAACACCCAGAAAAGCCCTTAGGGGGTGAGTTTTATATCAGTAAATCAGAGGGTTTTCTAAAGTAGGCCTCAGGTTTTAGGAGGCGGGCTTCAGCGCCGTGACGGGGCCTGTGCGGGCCTTGGCTGCCTTCATCACATCATTGTTAACAGCCCACGGGAGGGAAGAGACCTGTTCCCTTAGGGCTTCACCAACCGCAGGCCCTAGATCCAGCGAACAGTCTCACTCTGGGTTCAGAGAAAAGCTCCCTGGCTTTTGGCGAGTGGGGCCTTTTCTGTTTTCATTGCTAAGATAAGTTACACGTTTCTCACACGCCAGGGCGCCTTCCCTCCAAGCTGCGCCTCCAGCTCAGCTTCGGCTCTTTCCTTTCTGCCCGACCGTCGAAACTCTCTCTCCCCCCTGCCCCAAACAAGCCGAAGGCACTTACATTGGCATGTTGCTAGGCACGAAATTACTGCAAGCAGCAACAAAGTCCGCGTGTCCACAAAGCTGAGCATGTCTACCGCTTAGACATGCAGACTCCTTGTGTCGCAGAGCCCCTGGGTCACCGGCGGAGGTATCACCTGGCGGGCGCGGGCATGCAGTCGTGGCCGGCACCTCCGACTGAGCCCAAACCTCCTGCAGCCTGGGTGCTAAAATAATAAAGCCCGGATCTGCCCTATTTATACGGCCAAAGTTTCCCTAGCCCGAGGGTGCCTCCAAAAGCGCTTCCACCAATGGGAAGGCTGGGGCTGGGGGCCCGGGCAGCGCGGCTGGGAGGAGACTGCGGGGGCGCAGAGGCGGGAGCGAGGGGGGAGGGACGTGGCCACGGGGCTGGCTTCTTAAATTGGTTCCATTCTTTTGAGGACGTGGACACTTTTGAGGCTTTCAAGGGGAAACTCTGACTCGCTGTCTGCATGCCTCCGCCCTCCCCCTCCCCTCCCCCCGCCCTCCCCGCCCTTTCCAAGTTTGGAAACACTTTTGGACACGTCGGAGCGCTCTGCGGACACCGACGTGGGCAGACTTTGCAGATCTCGGGGCAGCAGGGCGGCCGGAGAGGGGACTGGAGTCGGGCGATCAAAGCAGGAGCTGTCCAGCCGGGCCTCACCTTGTGCCCTGCGGGCCACCCGCGGAGCGGAGGGGGCCCGGCGAGCTGTGGGGGGCAGGGGAGGAGGGAGCCGGGACCCGACTACGTGGCGCGGCCCTGGGCCGTCCTCCCCCGCCCCCTCCAGCCCGTCCCCCGCCCCTCCCCAGCCCCCGCCCAGCTTTTCTCCAACTTTTCTTCGGCTTTGGAGAGTGTGCGCGCCCACTTTTTCAGCAGTCTCTCTCTCTCTGTCTCTCTCTCTGTCTCTCTCTCTCTCTCTCGTCTCTCCTGTCTCCTCACTCCAGGAGAGGGTGATGAGGGGTTCTGTCTGTGGAGGGTTGGGCTGGGGTCCGAGGACGCCTATGTTGCGGGGTGGGGAGCAGTCTAGGTGCGCTTTGTGCACATGCTTTGCGCACACTAGACTAGAGCCAGCCCTGGGGAAGCCCTTCCACCTCGATTCCCTCTGCTGAGGCTAATTTTAAACTGGACCTTGGGGATTATCTGGCCTGGAAAATGACTGCAACAGATGGACCTGGACACCTCTCTTACGCGGTCTCCTTTCTGAGGTTGCGGAGGAGAGCCCACCCCTCCCCTTCAGGTTTCCAGCCTCCCCTCTTCGTCACAGACTCCCTGTCCGCATTTACGAGCTCCATCCTGAGCCTGGACTCAGATAACCCTCCAGTGAGTCCCCCAGTCCCTCTTGACCTCGCTGCCCATTCACTAACCCCAAGCACCTTTCTGCCTTCTCCCCAGCTCCTTCCACAGCGTGGGGAAACCGCCTAGCCCATCTTCTAATGGGCTTCTAATTGCAGTTTGGGATACTTGGGATAAGGGTAACACCCCAAGCAGTGCCCCTTCAACGTAGATGTCAACCCTCTCCCCAAGACTTAAACTCCATCTCCCTATGTGGCCCCATCCCACCCTCTGCTCCCCACCAGGGAGAAGAGGAGCTGGGGCCTTGACCTCCAGACACTCACTGGGAGTGGGAGGCCTGACCCCTGAGAACTGTGAAATACTGAGTGCAGTCACCTTCAGCTGACGGCCCCTTTCCCAGCCCTCTTGACGTGTCATCACAGGCCCAGAGGAAAGGCGGTGGGTCTGGGGCTGTCCCTCTGCTTGTCTAGCACCCCCAATGAGGCAACCCCAGATTACTTAAAGTGCCATCCTCTCGCAGAAGTCAGCACAAAAGGGGCATCTTTAGGTCAGTTATCAAAGAGAAACGGAGTGGGCTAAGGTTCCTTACTCAACTTTTTCCTTTCTTCCCTCATCTCTTGCCTCTCCCAACTTTTTTTGGTGCTGTGCTTGAAGGAAGAATTTCAGTCTAATTCATCAGCAGCTACTATAAGCCAAGGGACTGAATAGCCTTAAACTGTTTGCTTCCTCTAACCTTAAAAACAAGCAAGCAAAAAAGGTTAATGGAAATAAAACAGAACAACCAAAAACTAGAATGAACTCTTCTTTTATTCTAAGAAAGGGCACTGACTTGAGAGGCAACTTTGGAAGACTTTTTGAAATAATTTGGAGTGAAGGGGTTTGAGAGGGCGTCGGGTCCATTTGAGGGAGGCATCTACAAACTGTTAGAACAGTTTTCGGAAGGGGAGTTATGATTTCCCCTTTAGCATAAAAATGCTCAGCTAGATTTTGAGAATTAGAGAACTGTGAGTTCAAGCACATATTTATAAACCGAAAGGGAAAACGTGAGGTCTCCGCACAGTAAACGGATAACTTGAAAAGCATTCCTGGGAACTGATGCAAATACCAACTGCTGCGGCTCCGTTCCTGCTGATGTGGCGGGTTGGACGCAGGCGGCCCTGGCGCGGGGCGGGAGGCGCTGGCTCCAGCTGGAACAATGGAAATGGGGAAAACCGACTGGGAAATTTTCTTTTTAAAGTGGGAGACAGATTCCAGTCTCAGCGGTTTTTACACGTTATTTTAACCCGCTCTTTCCCTTCTTCGTCGCTCCATGGGAAGGATAATCAAGTGTTTGTGCTATAGGAGGAATTCTTTAATGCTTACATTAAGATCTCTTTAATATCTTGCACCTCCAACAGCCTGAGGCTTTTCGTGTGGATAGGGGTGGGGCTGGGAAGAGAGCTGACCCAAAGCCTAAAGTGAGTGTCCGAGTGGTGGCTGGGATGGTGTGAGTGTAGGGAAAGCCAGGTGACTGAGGGCAGGGGTGCGGTGTTGGGGGGCTAGGGAGGTTGGAGACCGAGTGGAAGGAGCCAGAAGTAAGGGGAGGTGATGGAGGGGGGTAGCCTTTGAGAGTGGGGCATGGAAGAAGGGCAACAGAGATCAAAGACCTACGTTTTGTTGCTAGACAGTTAACACCTGGGTTCCTATTCCTAAATCATTCTCTGTTGCAAAAAAGATGATCTCTCAGCTCCCTATGAAGTACAGAAGACAAACTGGGGCACACTTTAAAGCAGGGCAAGACAATGGCTGGGGGCCCAACTGCTAAAGGAATGCAGAGCAGCCGGAAAAGGCTGTATTGTCTCACACCTTTACTCCTCTGTTTGATCAAAGTAAGCATCTGACTGATGTCTCCTTTCAAACACTGATTAAGGATCCACTCTGTGGAAAGCATTAATACTACACTATCTCATTTTAGTTCTAGCTCTAGCTGAGTCAGTTGTCAGACAATCACTGAGTAGGTATTAGCTGACAATTAAGATGGTAGCTGAAAAATTTTGAGGGCTGACCTCTCTGTGTGATATTTCTTCCAAAAAAACAGGGAAATTCCTGCCTTACATCATACCAATTGGGTTATTCAGATCTTGCTGATTATTTAAATGAATATATATATATATGAATAATATTTAGTGTTGTGCCAAGACTGTAGTGATTGGCAGGTGAATGACTGTGAAACAGAATGACATGGTCATTGCCCTCAGGGGACTTCTAGTCTGTTGGAAGATAGAGTGTGGGGAGTACTGTGATGGGGAGTGCAGGAAGCTTATGTGTTTATGGGAGGATTCAAGATGACCAACTAATCTAGATGTAGGTGGGTAAATCAAGGAGGGCTTCCTGGAGGATGCGACAAGCTCAGGCCTTACATGTGAACAGCACTTAGAAGAGATGGGGATGGATCCAGGCACAGAGGCATGAGAAGATTTGGCAGTTCTGAGGAGTGGAAGTCTTTCAGCATGTGAGATTGTGGGGGGAAGGGGAGAACAGAGGAGGGAATTAGAGATGAGATTGGCGGATTTAGCAGGGACCGGATCAAACAGCACCTTTTAAGCTGTATTCTGGTGCCCATGTTTTCTTAACTACGTTTTGGGGAGTGTTTGGACGATTTGAAGCACAGAAATTATGTAATGAGAGAGAGCTTTTAGAAGGGGAACACGGCAGAGACAGAAACCACTTAGGAGACCGAAGCAGTAACTGAAGGAAAACTTTGATGGCATGGTGGTGTGAACTAGGGCGGGGCTGGGGGAGTTGGAGGGAAGCGGGTGGGCTTTAGAAATATTTAGAAATAGAAGAAAAAGACTCTGAAGTTTGGTTGTGGCTACTGAGGGGGAAAGAAGACTAGAGGAGCATCCCCAGGTTTCTGGCCATAGCAACTGGCCCCCCGCAGGTATTATTGTCCCAGGAAACATTGTGTCAGGAAACATTTGAGGAGGAGAAGGTTTGGGGTGAGGGACGGAGGAAAAAGTAGTCAAATCTGGGTATGCTCAGGTTTGGGTGATTGTAGACCATTAAGTGGATGGGTCTCGTAGATGATGAATATGTAAGCTTGAGGCCCAAAGCTTGTACTTGGCCTAGATTTACGGATAAGACGTCTTCAGAGAACTGAAGTCGCTGGAGTGGAAGAAGTCCTCAAGGTTGTACGTGTGTATGGAAACAGACAAAAATAAAACTCAGGATAAAACCCTGAAAAGCTCCATCAAGTCAGCCATGAATAGAAGAGGAAAATCCATAAAGGCTACTAAGAAAAAGCGGCCCCAAGGGGGTGGAAGTAAAGCATAGTGTCCCCATCACAGAGGGCAAGGAAAAGGTTGTTTTGGGGAGGAGAACATCATTTTTTGGGTGCTGAAAAGTTTGTGTTCCTGAGAGGTCAAGTAAAGGCTAAAAAGATTACATAAATTAGCTACTTGGAGGTCACTGGTGACCAGGGTGAGGAGGGTTTCAGTGGCATGGATTCCAGCTGAGAGACTGTGGAAGAGCGGGGTCATAAGCACACCTGAGAAATGCATTAGGCGACTTTGTAGTTATGTGAACATCATAGAGTGCACTTGCACACCTGGATGGTGTAGCTACTACTCAATTGCATGTGCTATACTTTTATACAACTTGCAGCTCAGTAGGTTTGCTTGCACCAGCATCACCACAAACACATTAAACAATGCATTGCACTACAGCGGTGCAACTGCTACATCACTAGGTGATAGGAATTTTTAGCCCAGTTATAATATTCTTTTTAAATTAAATTTATTCAGGTACCATTGATTACTAATACATAAATGTCAAGTGTTCAACCATATAATTCGATATCTGTATACTCTGTTGTGTGTTCACCACCCCAAATCTAGTTTCCATTATAATCGTATGGGACCACTGTTGTGCATACGGTCAGTCGTGGACCAAAACATTGTTATTGGGCACATGAATGTACGGCAGAAGTCTAGAGAAAGCTGGGGTGTAATTTAAGGATGATGTTAGGATTAATATGGAAGAGAATTTTGCATGTTAGGGTGAGACCATCTGGAGCAGATGTTCAGTCTTACTGCATTTTAAAAGACTTCCAGTGAAATGTTCTCCTTCTTGAGGTTCCCTTCAATACACCCCCTCCTCACTTGCCTTTAAGTGTTAAAGTAAGGAGCACTTAAGTGCTTACAACTTTTTTTTTTTTAACTTGGTAAGGAATGATCAATTTTTTGGAGGCCCTTTAAAATGTGTAGACAGAGTCAAATTATCTTATAGTTTATGAATCCCAGTTCAGTCTGGGGAATTAATCTGGGATTGAGTGTCTCATTTTTCAAGTTCAGAAATGTGAAATAACATTCTTGTACTCACACTGATTGTATGAATATAATTGTTTTTGTGGAACCTTATTATTGACTATCCCATAGTCAATAGTCCATATTTCAGAGGGATCTATTAAGGCACACAAATTTCAGCTTTAAATTAAGTCCACCGTTTTCTTTAAGAAGATGCTGATTGCATTTCTTCAGCTGGTTCCAAATCCATCCTTAAGTTGTAGAGCACCAGAATGCATTCCAAAAGTCCACTCTGGCTTATTAGAAGTTTGGTTGGTTTCCAGGATCGTATTTTTCAATTCTTTCCAAGTGGCTGGAAGAAATCAGGAGACTTTACTTCAGTTGCAAAAAAAGATTCCGTGTGTTGGTAATTGATTGGTTCTCCAATTAAATTGAATCAAGATACGTTCTCTTTGGTTCCTACATTGCTATAGAAAAAGAATTATAAAGACTTAATTGTATGGGATACCATATTTAGAATTTATATAATTTGTATTTCATCTTTTTAAAAAACTAGCAAATTAAGTTAATGGTATTACTGATGAACTCCTTAGAATTTAAAGTTTGATTTTGACCTTTGGCATCCTCTACTTGCATGAGCAATCTTTCAGTTAGTTAATGTGACATCATAACTACCTATTATATAGTATGCTAGGCACTGTGCCAGGAATTTTACATAAATTACCTCAAACCTCCAGCAATCATCTAGACTTTAGTGGGGTGTGTTTTATTATTTCCAATTTTACAAGCAAAATCCTGAGGCTTTGAGAGATGGAGTGACTTGTCTAAAGCTTCCTAAGTATCCTAGAATGGGTCAAGTTCACCTATTGTACATTTTCGATGTGCTTTGTACTCCTACTATCTATTACCTATCGCAATGATAATTGATGAGTTAATTAAAGGAGTTAATTGTTCATTGACTGACTTCACTTGAATGTGAGGTCTTAAATAGCAGAGACAATGCCTATTTTATTCACACTTCCAACCCTAGATCTGGGCATAGTGCCTGCTGAATAAGAGATACTTAACAAGTATTTACTCAATAAATGAAGATTGATTTGGCATGACATAACTGGAGACTGTAGAACTTAAATGTAAATTCTGCTTATTTTTTCATTGATGGTTTACCACTTAACCCACAGATTTTTTTTTTTTAAGTCCTCACAGGAGGATATTTTTTCTATTGATTTTTTTTTTTTTTTAAGAGAGAGTGGAAGGAAGGGAAGGAAGGGGGGGAGAGAGAGATGTTAGAGAGACACATCAATTGGTTGCCTCTAGCACGCACCCCAACTGGGGCCAGGGAACAAACCTGCAACTCAGGTACATGCCCTTGACCTGGAATCGAACCTGCAACCCTTTGGTCTGCAGGCCGATGCTTTAACCCCTTAGCCATGCTGGCCAGAGCTTAACCCACAGATATAAAATTTTCTTTTTATTAATAAGAGTGGCAATTAACACATGAAATTTACTTGAATAATATGTCAACGTATTTTAGCCAACTCACCCAATAGTAGCATAATTATTCCTTGATATATCATAAACCTTTTATTTAATTAAGTCATATTTGTAAAGAGCAAAGTGATTGAAGAATAGGAAAAAGCTAATTTCATTAATTATAAAGTCACAAAATTTTAGAGTTGGAAGACTATTTAGATGTCATCCAAATTATAATTATAAACGTGTGGAATCAGAATTTGTTTTCCTGTCATATTTCTGAAGCCTGGCCAAGTCAGGTACACAGCAGGCATTCAATAAGTTCTAATTGCACGAATTAATATATTTCATAAATGAGCAAACATGCCTAGAGAGGTGATGAACTAGCCTATGGTAGACCTGTAACCAGGGGATCTCCTGATTCCCAGTCTCTTGCTCTTTCCTTTAAATTAAAATAACATCTAGCGTTTCTCTGGAATACTTTGCAATATTTAACCTTTATAACAGACTGAAGATTAGTTATTATTTCCAGAGGAGATCACGGAGGCTCAGAAAAGTTAAAGGTTTCCTCCAGATCAGTGGTTCTCAAGGTGTGGTCCCAGGACCAGTAATGCTAGTATCACCTTAGAACTTGTTAAAAATAACAGATCACATGCCCCATCTCAGACCTACTAACTCGGAAACTCTGTGGGTTGGCAGCAATCTGTGTTTTAACAGTCCTCCAGGTGATGGAGTATTGAGAAATGGTTAAACTCGAGGTAGATTTCGATTTAACCTCATGGAAAATAGACGTGAATGGGACAAGATGAAAAAGTGGGAGAGGCCAGTTAAGAAAATATTAACTCCCTCCTTTATTCTTCTTCAGTCCAAAAAGCCCCCTTGGAATCCATTTCTGCTCTTTCTCTACTATATACGTTGACTTACTGCTCTTCTTGATTCCCCTTGGTTCCATGGGACAGGTAGGTGAACATTTGGAAAGACTACTACTTGCTCTTTACTTACAGTATTTCTAATAGCAAAGGAAGACAGTTTTAATCCCTTTTTGTTGGTTCTAACTCTAAGGTTATGAGGGTAACACATTTACAGCGGAAACGTGTTCTGAAGGACATGCATGAACTCTTCAAGAAAGCTAAGTGTGACTGGCCCAGTGGTTGGAACTCGGTGCTGCTGAAGTCTGGGCCGTAGCCTCAGCTCCTCTATGGACCGGTGAATTCTCCCTGTTACAGTGCTTTGGACTTCACCACTCTGTGGACCTGGTATGGAATTCCCTAGGTAACTGGGCAATTCAGGTGAGACAGGAAAGATTCGTGGTTAACTGCAAATCCATTCATTACCCATTCTAGAAAATGCCCCCACCTCCAAGGCTCAGAGGACGTTTTGAAACATTTTATTTATATGTTCACATCACAGACATATGCTTCTATTCCCTGTAGTTCCCACGTCACGTTTTGATACTGGAATAAAAATGACATTCCGGAGCTTTAAAAAATGGACTTTCCTTCTGAAGCACCCAAGAGGCTAAGTAAGAGAATAGATCTTCCTATTTCAGGATGTGCAAGACGATGGGCTGAAAATCATCAGACAAGTCATTGTTTCTGCCTGGGAGCCAGCCCCTGCTGGGTTTTCTGAAGGGGTCCTGATTTTACAGCTGTGGCTTCTTGGGCACCCCTGCAGATCCAGTCCCGAGCAGACTCTGGAAACAGGTCCTGCCCTTATATATGATGAATTGAAGAGGCTCTAGCCCAGATGGCGTGGATCAGCGGTTGAGCATCGACCTATGATCCCAGAGATCGTGATTCGATGCCCAGTTGGCATGTCCAAGTTGCAGGCTTGATCCCCAGGGAGGGGGATGTAGGAGGCAGCCGATCAATGACTCTTTCATCATTGATGTTTCTACCTCTCTCTCCTTCTCTCTGAAATCAATAAAAATATATTATAAAAAAAAAAAAAAAAAAAAAAAGCTCCAGTGGTAGCATTTTCTAGTTGCCATTCATTGGATTTCACTCTGTGGCACTGTTCTTTTTCTGGGCTTCATCTATCTGAAAATCAATCTAAATTTTATGCCCATTCTTATAGTATACCTTCCGTCTTCTTGCACCTAAGTTCCTCTTTTGATAATGTGCCTGTTTCCTCTATGATTGACTTTCTTCATTTTACTCACTCATCATTTGTTCATCCATTCACTCAGCAAATCTACCACTGTCTACGCAAGATACGATGTTGGAAACTAGGCCTGAAACATGATCTCGACCACCTTCCCTTTACCTCCCTTTCCCGACAACCTGGAGACCTGAGTCCTGCCCCGAAACTTCTGTTCCATGTCTCCATGTTCATGTCTGTTACTGTTGCAGGCCTGCCTGCTTCCATCCGCAGTAGCGCTTCCCTGGGGCTCTATATTCCAGCACCTGTTGCAACACCTGGATTCCTTCTTGCAGGGCCTCACCGGTGGTGGTCGCGGCTGGCCCAGCACATACTGGTTTATCTACATGCCTTCCCTGCTTCCGATTTCCTGCTATTATTGCCTGCAGCTGAGTCCATTTCTCTGGCGCCTGCTGCCAGTCTCCATGTTTCTCTCAGAATCTGCATCTGAGAGCAGAGGACGGGTTCTGCCAGTTCCTCTGCCACATCTTGTTTTGGATTGTATGCTCAGTGAATGGTGATGATTCTCCAATTATGTGCCAGGTGCAAATGGGGAGACAGATGGAGGGATAATATATAGACTCCAATCTCAGAAGACATCACAAATATAGGAGCTCCTTCCCAATTTTGAGGCTAAGGAGATATTTCAGTTTGAGGGGGGAAATAAGGTTATGGAGGGGGTAAATGCAAACCCTTATAAATTTCTGTATAATCTATAAAGTAGGGCCCTCAAGACAGCATTCTAAATAAGGAGAGCATCAGTGACATTTTTCATGTCTTAAATTACTAATAATGGTTATGGTCCAATTGCTTTCCATTTGCCATCTTTTGCTCAATAGAAATTTCTCAGGGTCTTTCTCCCCTGCCATTTCAATGAAATGCCCATAAATTTGCTTTGCTTTGCTGAAGGTAATATACATATGAAAGGATCCCCCCCTTCCCCCATCAGGTTCTCCATACAAATTCACAATGCCTTTCTGATTTTACAGTTTGGAATTGTTGACTCCTGCACCCTCAGCCTCAGACATACTCCCCAGAGCACATGCCATCAGGCCCCTCCACACAAATATCACTTCCCTCCTTCCTAGCAGCTGCGGGAGTGCCATTTTAAGGTCCTGGTTTATGTCTCCTCAAATTTCCTTATTTCCTAAAGCCTCAGGGCAAACCCCTCTGTTATTGCCATGCCATCTGCTTTACTTTACTTTTTTATTCCTAACACCCATTCTTTTTCCTAATTATTCCCAATAGGAGTGCCTCATAATTCCTCTATACTGAAATTAAGATTCTTGTGGTGGAAAAATGTTTCAAAACTAAATCTGTATATACTGGAATCTCTCATTCACTAAAATTTGAAGTAGGGGCAATTCACTAATGGGGAGGGGTTACTTTACCTAACAGGAAAAAATGGTGCACTCACTCATTAAAATAAAGGCATTTTTTGTTGTTGTTTTGTTAACCCTCACTGGAGGCTATTTTTTTCATTGATTTTTAGAGAGAGGGGAAAGGAGAGAGGAGAGAGAGAGGAACATTGATGTGAGAGAGACACAGGTTGCCTCCTGCACATGCCCGGACCAGGGCTGGGGATTGAACCTGCAACCCAAGTACGTGCCCTTGACTGGAAATTGAACCCAGACCTTGGGCCAGCACTCTAACCATTGAGAAACACTGGCTGGGGCTAAAATTAAAGTATTTTGATTTCTGTTTCTATGATTCTGTTTTTGTTGTGTGTGTGTGTTTTGATTCCACATAAGTGCAACCCAGAAGGGAGGGGGTGGGAGGATGGGTGAAAAAGGGAAAGGGGAATATAATCAATAATATTGTGATAAGTTCACATGGTGGCAGATGATTACTAGAATTTGTGAGATCATCATATTGTAAGGTATAAAAATGTCAGATCACTGTATTGTATACCTGAAACTAAAGTAACCAATATAAGATTGTATACCAACTAAAATTAAAAAGGTAATACAGTATTATAATGCTTTTAAGGTTATAGAGATAATTCCCCAGGGTTTCCGAGGTTAGTATTAAAAACGAACAACAGGTTTCAGGTTGATGGACAAGTAAAGAGGCAAAATAAAGATATTTGATCTCAAAATAAAATAAAACAAAGACATTTTGTGTTTATTCAGTCAACAATGTAGTAAGAAAGTCTAAGGGAGTCCACAAGAAAAATCAAAGAGCAGGGGGTGCCTGCTTTCCCTAGCAAGGTTGAGCAGGAGAAGGGACCATTGACACTGAATCTCGGAGGAATTCACCACCAGCCAGAAAGGAAAGGAAAACGCTTTCTCGGGAGATGGTACAGCATGTGAACATTTATCATAATTTCTAATTGAAATATAATCTCTGTTATCATTCCCTCTAAAGTAGTGGTTCTCAACCCAGAGTGATTTTGCCCCTAGGAGACATTTGGAAATATCTGGGGAGAGTTTTTGCTGTCACAACTGGAGGGTGCATGGTGTGCTTCTGGGTAGAGGTCAGGGATGCTGCTAAATATCCTATATACACAGGACAGATTCCGTAACACATAATTATCCACCTCAGATGTCAATATTGTCACTGCTCAATAAGGTATGTCCCATGAGGGCTGGGGCCTTGCCTGTCTTGTTCACCTCTGTGTCAATAGGGAGACATGAAAGAGAAGGGGAAATGCAGCAGGTCCTTGAATAAGCCTTTTCATCTGATATCGTTTTATTATATCGTTAATGAGAAAAAATATTGATTCCTGGCCATTGCAGCTGTCTGTATGGAGTTTGCTGTTCTCCCCATATCTCTATGGGTGTTCTCTCCAGGTGCTCCGGTTTCCTCCCACATCCCAAAGATGTTCATGTGAGATGAACTGGAGTGTCTCAATTGTCCCAGCCTGAGTGAGTGTGTGTGTGAGCTTGTCTTTGTATGTTCATTAAAACATTAACTTACATCATGATATTCAACAGACTTTTGATTAACCAATAGCCAATTACTCAAGCACTGAGGATATCAAGATATATAACTTTAGTCCTTAAGAAGTTGACATGTTCAAAACAGCACTATTCACAATAGCCAAAAGGTGGAAATAATACAAATATCCATCAAAGAGCGAACGAGTAAACAAAATTTGGCATATCCATATGATGAAGTTTTATTCAGCTATAGAAAGACATTAGATACTGATACATCTTTCAACAGTATTATGTTAAGTGAAAGAAGCCAGACACAAAAGATCTCTTGATGTATGACTCCATTTATTTAAAATACTTAAAACAGATCAATTCATAGAGGCAGGAAACTTATTAGCGGTGGCCAAAGGACTGGGGGGAAGGGGCAACAGAGAACAGCTTCTTAATGTGTGTGGAGTCTCCTTTGATGACGATGAAAATGTTCTGAACTCTATTGTAGTTAATGATTGCACAACACTGTAGATGTACTAACTGACACTGAATATTATACTTTAATTTTGTATTGGGAGAATTTGACTCAATAATTTATTATTTTTTTTAAGAAGCTCAGCCCAGCCAGAGAGACTCAGGAGCTGAGTGTTGACCCGGAATCATGGTTCAGTTCCCATCAGGGCACAGGTCTGGTGTTTCAGGCTCAACTCCAGTGGTGGGCATCCACAAGGCAGCCGATCAGTGACTCTCTCATCATTGAGGTTTCTACCTCCCTTTCTCTCTTTGAAGTCAATAAAAACATACATACATACATACACACACACACACACACACACACACACACATATATATTTTAAAGAAGCTCACAGTCTTGTGAGAAGGAATAGTAAAGAATATGGCAAGTCAATGTGAGCCATCTATAATGGTCCCAAATAATACAAAATGTTCTTCAAGCCAAAGCAATTGTCTGGATAAAGCCATAGCAGCTATGAAAGCCCATAACAGGAGCAGGGAACAAGAAGAGATTTAAGAGACCACTTGATTTATTTTTACAGTCTTGATTGCTACACTTCACGTGAGGCATAATGGAGTCATTCCAGAGACACAAAGTGGTCCCATCAATGTCTTGTGACCAGTCAATGGCAAAGGTCTGAAATAGTACAATTCACTGATTCTTGGAGCTTTAATATTTTCCTTCTATAGACTTCAGCTCCAAAATATTTGTACAAACTACAGTCAGGAGATGATAGTGGTAATTCAAAGAGTTACAAATAGAAAAATAATTGTTTGAGAAAGAATAGTGGAAACTCATGACACAACTTAAAGTTGTATGGCATTTAATGTTTTAGATGGATTTTCCAAAGAGCATTAAGAAATCTGCACTACTCAAAAATTGTTTTTAAAAATAAAGAACAAGCTAAAATATATACTGTAGTGAACATATTTTAAGAATTGGCAGAATGGTTCTGTAATTAACTGAAGGTATTTTCCTAATGTAAAATATAAAATTAATATATTTACAGCCTTATTTTATATACCTCTTTTTTAAAATGGAATATTGTTTCTTGTATATTTATAATTCCTTTCAAATATGGTAATGAACAACTGAAATCATTGAACAGTTAGGATAGCTCCATTTCTCAATATTGGAAGAAATATTACTTTAACCTATCTCCTTTTCAAGTGAATCATTTATCCACTTATTCAGCAGGCACGTGTTGAATCATGGGCATTGAGGAGAGAAAAATGCTTAAGATTATAATTGCCTTCAAGTTGCTCATAATTTAGTGGGGATGTGTGAGAGAGAACAAAACAATGTGATAAAGGTCTTTCTGTGGGAAAATAGAAAAGAAGTATCCAACTTTGCCTGAGAATATTAAGGTGTGTCCCCAAGAGAAGAAGATGAGTCTTGAGGTTGAGGGTTTGCTAGGTTGTGACTGTAGGAAATACACAAGAATATGCAAAAGCATAGCAGCATGGTGGAATAAAGTTATTTATTTATTAAACATTTATTTTATTAAGACCCTCTGTGTGCCAGGTAATAAAAGTTGCTGAGAATGTAGCACCACTGGAGAGAGAAATATGTAAACCAACAGATGCTACTTAATAGCATGTGGAATCATTATGGAGTACAGTGTATAGTGGAGGCCCCAGTAAGCAAGCAATTAATTCAAACTATGAAAATCAACAAAAGGTTACAAGACAAGCAAAACCCTAGCTGAATCTTGAAAGATGAATTGGAATGGCATGCTAGATAAGAAGAGAAAGACTTACAGGTAAGGGGCACAGCAAGAACAAGAATGTTAAAGCTTAGAAAAGGTATGGCGTGTTGCGGCTACCCTCCATAGTTAATAGGGCTAGAGTACAAATTGTGTAGCAGAATGTGGTTGGAAATAGGGTAGGGAAGGACCAAATCAATTATCCTAAATAAGGAATGCATCACACCACACCCAGGCTGCTGTTCCAGCTTTCTAGCTGTTTTTTGGTGCCTCTAGTCTAAATACCATATCTTATATGGTATTTAGAATTAGTTTTCAAAGTACTGTCATATATATGACCCATTTAGCCATCAAAACAATCCTTTGAGTTAGTAGCAAGCTCAAGTTAATATCTTTCTCAATATCAACAAAGTCAAGTTTTGAGCCTAGATCATCTATATCAAATTGCCAAAAGCTTGGCATTGGTCTATGCATTTTGTGTATTTCTTCCAAACTGTCTTTCATTCAATGCTATGATTATTGTTCTACTGTTCAAAAACTCTCATTAGCTTCCTATTATCCTATCTCACTAAGAAGAGCCTTCGTGCTTGACATTTTCAAATCTCTACATGATTTGGAACCATCACACAATTTAATTTTACTTTCTATTACTCAACCAAATTTGCCTTTGTGCTTTGGTTATCTATTGCTGCCTAACAAACTAGCCCAAAACTTACTTAGTGGCTTGAAGCAACACATTTTTGATTTATGGATCAGGAATTCAAGTAAGGCTTAACTGGGTGATTATTCTGTTCTACTTTGTATCAACTGAGGTCACTCAGGGTTCAGCTGGCAGCTGCTCTTGTCCAACTGGCCCAAGAAGGCTTTATTCATGTATCTCTTGCTTTAGCAGAGATGACTAAAAGGCTGGGCTCAGCTGGGATTGTTGACAGAAATGCCTCCATGTGGCATCTCTAGCACAGCAGTCGGATTTCTTATTTGGCTCCTGCGGAGTGTTCTAAGAGAATGAAGCAGAAGCCGCAAGGCTTCTGGTGTCTTGGCCATGGAAGTCATGCAGTGTTGCTTCCATGACATTCTATAATCATAAAGAGGGCTCCAGTGGCAACTGAGATTCAGGAGGATGGGGTTACCCAAGAGTATGGTTACCTAGAAGTGTTGCTGATCAGGGAGTTACTTTTGGAGACTAATAAACACACAATTTTAGTTAAACACATTTTTATTGTAAGTGCACATGCCATGCTTATTCCTGCATCTGGACCACTACACATATTGATCTCACCAGATTCCATTCCATCTTTCCTTTGACTTACCTAATCCTTCCTGTCCTTCAAGGGTTGTTCAAGTCTCATCTTGAACATTTTGCATCTTTCTCTGACTACTCTTGTTCTCAAAAATTCTTTCCTATGTTTAAAAGACAATAGCATTTTATAGTCTGACAATAGGACTAGCAAAGAGGAGACTGACTTGGGTGGAAGTATCAACATTGAGCTAGTATTTACAGAATCATAAAACACCAGATGAGCATTGGGTCTGGGAAGAAAGATTCATTTTTGTTTGAACATGTTACTTTGGAAATATAGTGGGAAAGGCAGATGGAATCTTGAAAACAGTAAGAGGAGAGGAATGGAGATGGGGAGAGAGGTCAGGATTAGAGAGATAGATCTGGGAATCTCCTGGTGAGGGGATGCTAGTTGGAGTTGTAAGTTGGATAAGCCTGCCAGAGGAGAATTTGTGGAGATGAAAAGCAAAAGAGCCAAGAGAAGATGTAGGGGAATTGCATCAGAAAGAATATGAAGATCCAGAGAAAGAGCAAAGAAAGAACTAGGAAAAGACCTGAGGGAGTGCAGAGCTCCTTAATTTAAAGGAAGAAGGAGCTCCAAATAGGTGAAGATGGTCAAGTATTAAGGCTGGAAATACGTTTAAGAAGCAGGGGACTAATGAAGATGGTGAAATTTTGTGATTTAGAGGTCATTGACCACTGAGCTAAGAACTATTCGGAAGTAAGCTAGATCGGGCCCAGCATAAGTGGGTGATAGGGTTAGGAAGCAGGAGTATTCAGGGCAGACTGGCCACTTTTTTAAGAAGTTTAGCAGTAGAGAAAAAATAGGATATCATCTGCAATAGAATTACAAATAGAACTCTTAATGATGACTGTTCTTCTCTGATGTAGTCATTAAGTGGGAGTAGTGTATGCATCTGTGTGTGTGTGTGTGGGTGGGTGGGTGTACACACTATGTAGGAGTGTTTTCCAAGCCAAGCCTGGCGTTAAAATCACTGGAGAACTAATTACACTTTCTAAGGCCCCAAACCAGACTTATTGAATGAGAATTTTTAACAGTGGGCCCCAAGCATCTGCAGGATAAAAAAATTCCTTGTGGACACTGACTTAAGGGTTTTGGAACATCCGGGGACCTTGGGTTTCACAAAATAGTTGATGTCTTCATGTGGGTAGGGCTAAAATGGGATTAAGTTGTTACAATGAAAACTTGCAAAATAGAAACTACAGTAAGAATTTAAGATGTAATAAAGTATAAATATAGAAGGCAAATATCTCTAATTGAAGACAAACATTTTAGCAGCTATAGAAGAAATCATATATTTTAGATAGAATTTTTTTTTTTTTTGCCTTAGCAAGCAACGTGGACAATTTTAAACAGTCTATCATTAGAGCTCCAGGCTATTTTCCTTTTCCTCATTTTTTCTGTTTCTTTTTTTTAAAAAACTGAGCTGGGGGAGGAGGGTAGAAAGAATGTGGTTTGTGAGGCAAACTAAGCCTCAGGAATTATTTCAAACCAAACACTCTTTCTAACTATTTGAAGTCTGGAAGTCTGGATATTGGGGGCAGGGGAATGAGCCCAACTTGGGCTGTGGAACCATTTGTCATTTCCTGGGAGGCGCCCTATACTTAACCCTTAAGGGCAGCAGGACTGAATAGACTTCTGAGACCCGACCAAGAGCAGGTCCAACCCCACCTGTTTCTTTGTATAGTTCAGATTGATGCTTCCTGACCTGCACCTCAGTGGGAAAGAAGTGTTATGTTATGTTTTCATAGCAAAATCTTTATTAACGCTGAGTCTCTGGCTTTGTTCTGCACTAGCGTTCCAGGAAAGGGTTACAGAAGCCCGACTCTTGTTGATGTAGAACAGCTGGTAAGAAAGCACAGCAGCTTCCCTCTGGCTCAGCTCAGAGTTGGACTAACTTGCGGCCAGCACCATCCCCCACTGCCTCCCCACTTGGTAAAATCTTTGCAAAGTTGAAATCCTGTGGTAAACAAGGGAAGCAGATTTAGTTTATCAAGTTGGGGGGTGTGTGTAAAAATGAGATTGGTGTAGTTACAAAGGAGGTTTTAAATGCAACAACAGGTAGGCAGTGTCCAAGATTCACAGAATGTTGTTCCTGAAAGAAGTATTTCAGGGTGAGGCGCAGTCTTGATCTTACAGAGCTAGAATTGGAAGCTCCAAACCCAAATCACAATCAAGCCTGAAAGCTCGGCATCTTCAATTATGTGAACACCAGTTGGAGCTTTTGGCTGTGTGCAACTTCCAGTAGATAACAACTCCCATTGTCCCTTTCATCAGTGTATTACAGAACTGAGCTTGCTCGCTGCGAGTAAACAGGGACACAAAGATGAAGCATCCACAAAACGGCACACCCTTGGGTCAGCATAATAACCACTTAGGCTGTGGAGAAATCCACATGATTCATGAGGTCCTTAACTTAAACACATTAAGGAACTATATATTACATTTTCTCCGAGTCAGAGTAAGTGCTTTAAATAGCAATCACGAAGGAAAGGTCAAAATGTTGGTCTTTGAATGGCCTCTCTCTCTCTCTCTTATTGTTTCTCTTTCTCTGTCTGTCCCTGTCTCTTGGTCTTTTGGTCTCCATCTCTCTCTTGCTCTCTTTCTCATGAAGATAAAGTTCCAATGCATAACCCTCATCTTTGGAGTAAAATTAAGTCCCCAAGGAAATAAAAGCAACTTATTTTTCATGTAAATCCAGAGATAGCCTGGGTGGACCTGGCACACTAATTTGTTCATGTGACAGCCACAAAATTGATTTAAAAGATAGAATTTGGGTGGGGGTAGAGAGAAAGAGCAAAAGTTTTATAAATACATAAATTCTGCTAGAGAAAGAGATGGCTGGTTCCTGGGATGGAGGCTGTGTGGATACGCTCCGTCAGGGCTCCCCTGCTCAGCCACGCTGGCTTCTCTCTGGAAGGGAGGGCTGTGGGGCGCAGCTGGGCTGGGCTCCAGCTGGTCAGCTATGTGGCACTGCTGCTATTGTTGAACAAAATTCTTTCCTTATTACACATCACTCTTCTCAATTCAATAGAAAGTACAGTGCTTGGGATTTTCTCTCCTTGCTCTTGAAGGAAACCAGAAAAATGAAGCGTATTTTCCCCTCATTTGCTGACTCTGTAGCTGGAAGCCACTTTATATAAAGTTAATTCTAAGAACACAGATAAAAGAAAGAGAAATTTGATCAATCATATAGGATGAATATTCAAGCAGAATCCATAATTTACCAATAGAGAAGCTGGGCTGAATGGCTGGTTTTAACAAACTCTAATTATGTGGCAATTTGCTTTAAATTGGTTGTATGAATTTAATGATCAGCCTAATATTGTTCCTATCATATATACTAAGGGAAACTTCTGAAGCTGGAACATTAATCTTTTCTGGCAAATTATTAAAATCTTGGCAAGAGCAGAAATGAGACAAGGGTAAGATTCTCTTCGAGACTCTTCCATCTGTACATTGGGGGTAATATTTCCCCAGCCTACATACACAGAACAATGAACAGAACAATTATTTTTGAATTAGCCAATTATTCCTGACAATCAAGTAGAAAGGCTTTGCAAATTATAAGTCAGTGATTCTTAACTGGGGTGGGGAAGTTGGAGGAACAGGAGTGGTAGTAACTTAGGTTTTCAAGTTAAAGGACACTGGAGCCAGATTTGAGGACACCAATTCATGATCCTTTTCCTCAGTTTTATTTCTGAGACTTCTAATTCCTGGTTAATATGGCCCCAAATAAGACAGAATTTTCATGATCAATTATCAGTGAGTTGGCAATCTTGTGCATTTAACAGCTTGAATATTTCAGGACCAAACAAATTCAAAAGCAAAATTAAACCCTGTTTTTGCTAAAAGCCAAACTTGAAAAAAATGTTTAGAAGGTAGGACTTGTGGCTCAAATATCTAGAGCATTGTAGCTGTGACAGTCTAGCCCAGTGATTCCCAAAGTGTGGTCCCTAAACCACTAGGATCAGCATCACTTAGGAAACCTGCTAGAAAGAGAAATTCTGGTCCACTTTCCCAGACCTGAAACAGCACAGAGTCTCTAGGGGTGGGGCCCAGCAATGTGTGTTTTAACAAGCCTTCCAGGAGGTTCTGTCAGCCACACACTCAAATTTGAGAACAACTGACCTAGTCTAATTCTGTTGACTATTTGGTCATTTGCCTGTATAGCAATGGCAATTGTTTCTCAGCCTCTACTTCTCCCTCCTTAGAAATACTTCCTTCACATTGTCACTAATTATCTTCCTAAAGCATCATTTTATTAATTGCACTCCTTTGCCAAAGTATCTCATTGGATCCCGTTACCCACCACATACGTTTATATAGAAGCAAAAAGAGGTCCTCACTATCAAATTTAACCAACTAGTTTTATAAAGGAGACCCTTCTTGGCCAGAGAGGTAAGGTTGGGGAGCCTGGGCAAATCAGATGATAAATCCATGACATCAGATCCGTGTATTTATAACCGGTTAAAATAAGCAGTTTTGAGAAGTGGGGGGATACGGAAGAAGAAGATATCATGAAAGGGAAACACCAATCTTGGGTGTGTGTTTAGAAGAGGCAAGAACTCTAGGATCCAAGCCTACTGTTTTGTGTCATTTGGGATAGTTATATTTTCTTGGAACTAGCTCATAGGGTGTATTAGTTTGCTAGGGCTTCTGTAACAAGCATCAGAAACTGCATGACTTACATAACAGAAGTGTGTTGTCTCACAGTTCTGAAGGCTGGATGTCTGAGTTCAAGGTGTTGACTGGACTAATTCCTTGTGTGGGCAGGATCTATTCCACACCTCCTTCCTTGGTTTGTAGACGGCTATCTTCTCCATGTGTCTTCATATTATCTTTCCTCTGTATGCATATCTTTGTCTGAATCTCCCCCTTTTATAAAAAGACATCAGTCATCTTGGATTAAAACCCACCCTAATGACTTCATTTTAACTGATTGCCTCTTTAAAAACCTTACCTTCAAATAAGGTCACATCCTGACATACTGGGGCTTGGGATTCAACATTCAAATGTAGGAGGTTACTATCCACTCCTTTGTCCTTGGGTGGTCTAGTTTAATGACCTCTAAAGGAGTGGTGTGGAGAGTGGTGAGTGAGACAAAGTGCCATTCAGAACTTTTTAAAAAATTTTCCACTTGGGAAACACCTCTGGTATTAACTCTAGTGCTAGAAATGAAGAATGCTAACAATGGAGGCTCTTTTTTTAAAAACTTAAGTTTATTGGGGTGACATTGGTTAATAACATTACATAAGTTTCAGGTGTACAATTCTATAAGACATCGTCTGTATATTGCATTGTGTGCTCACCACCCAAGGTCTAGCCTCCCTCTATCAGCATAAGTTTGACGCCCTTGACCCTCTTCATCTTTCCTCCACCCCTCCCTCCTCTGATAACTACCCTTCTGTTGTGTGGGTCTATGCGTTTGTTTGTTTCGTTTGTTCGTTTGCTGCTTTCTGTTTTATATCCCACACATGAATGAAACCATATGGTTGCTGTCCTTTGACATCTGACTTATTTCACTTAGCACAATATCCTCAAGCTCCATCCATGTTTCTGCAAATGGCAGTACTTCATCCTTCCTAATGGTGGTCTTTTTGAGAACTTCTGGTCTTACCTCATCATTTTGACAGAAGGGCCCATGTTGGAAAGAGGTTTGTCCACATCGCAGATCGGATCAGGCTTCTGATTTCAACTCCTGTGCTTTGGAGTATCACACGTTTTTGAGAGGTGAGGCAATTGTCCGAGGTCAGGGTAGAACTGGGACCACCAGATCATTTCTTCTTCCAGTGCTCTGTGCCCTTTATGACTAGTGCATCCTGCTGAGGGTGCCAGATGTGTTCTGAGCACTATACACCATACAACATTTGCATGCTTCACTTTCCAAAGTCATTTTGTCACGCAAGACAGTTGTATTGTGAACTATTGGAGGTTTCAGCTTGTTTCCATCAAAGTGTATTTCTCCCACATTTTTGCAGTATAACATTTGCTCGACTTTATACATTTCTCTTAACTTGTTGTTTGTTAGAACTCTTGTAATAATGATACAAAAAAACCAACAACAACTTACCTAAAAGTTGTTTGCAGTCAAAAGTCATCTATTTCCTGCAAATTGTTTCAGAAAATAGATTCAAACAGCTTTTAATGGTTTTTAAAAATCCTCATTTGAGGATATGTTTATTGATTTTAGAGAGAGAGGGAAGGGGAGAGAGAGAGAGAGAGAAAGAGAGACATCCGAACATCAATTGGTTGCTTCCCATATGCACCTCAACTGGGGATCAGATCCATACAACCTGGGTATGTTCCCTGATGGGGACTCAGACCCACAGCCTTTTGGTGTATGGGATGACTGACACTCCAACCAACTGAGCCACCATGCCAGGGCAAGACAGCTTCTAATCTTTTTATCTTTTAAGACAGTCTCAGAAAAAGTTTTTGCCTTGAATAAAGCAGAAAAAACCCTTATTCATTTAGTCTTAATTACAAGTTTGTGATTATATAAGTGCATAGAATAATATCAATAAGAACACAAAGGGGAAGATTAATTAAAGGAAACTTTTTCCAAGTTTATTAGAAGCAAGAGGGTGAAGAAATAATTCTTTCCTGTTAATCATTCTGTTCCTAGCATCTAGAAGAGTTCTTGGCAAATAATATGTGCTCAATAAATTTGTGTTGAAAGAATGAAAGAATAAATAAATAAGATAGAATATTTATAGTATAAGCAGACTCTGGCAATACTTGGGCTGGTGGCTGGATATGATAATCTAATTGCAAATCTTGCTTTGTTATTTATTAAATTTGAATCTCAATGAAGCAATTCTCAGCCTAGTTTTAATTACCATAGATTCTTTAAAGCAATAAGCCTGAATTTCATTAAAAGAATTATATTACCCAAACTTCATTAATTCATACTCCTCTTTTGCTTTATTTAGTATGGCATGGTGAAGTCTAATTTCATTGAAATGGCCCAGAGGGAAGTAAGCAATACCAAATAGGAGACAAGAAAAATGATTAAAGAAAAACTCCAATGTTTACCAGAATCCTTACCTTTCTTTATGAAAGTCAACTTCATCTGAGACAGAGAGAGAAGAAACAAAATACACTTTTTGAGAATATAGATAGATGACTGTGGCTGCATGGGGGTTCCTGAGAAATAGCTTGGAAGTATAGGAAATAATCACTACCTTAAAAATAAGAATCATAAACATCTCCTCTGATACAGTAAATATCATCACCCACATGGAGGAAACAACCTTTATATCAGCTGGTTATGCAGATTCTATCAACATTGTACAATATATCTTACTCAACTTTGCTTGACCCAAGAAGTGAAATAAACACCTAAAATGTTGGTGCCTTTTAACATCTTGTTTCAATTCTTTATTTTAAACTTGTCTCTTTTATGTTTGTGATTGTGTTAGATGAGTTTAGATAAGTCCCTGTGCATAATTTTATTGCTTACAGGCAAAACTAAAATTGAGTTTCTGAGGCAACTCCATTTTGTCATCTGAAATGGTTAACTAAGGTTGGCATTGGCCTTACCTAGCTGTGGCCTGCCTTTCCCCTTTAGTTAAAAGCCAAAGCTTATTATAATCAAAGAGAGTGGAGGAGAGAGATGGAGAATGGTTTTCTTTCCCTAATTGCATCTGTTTTGTTTAGGTCTACTCTCTGGAGTTTCAGTAGATAATCACTGTTTTCTGTCATTCCTGATACCAGAACTTCTTTTCATGCTTATCAGTGGTGTTTTTTTCTCTGACATGTTCAGCATGCTATTGCTTTTATTGCAACTTGTTTCTCTTTCCCAAACCATAAATATATTGTCCTTGGGCCCATTCTCTCACATTAAGCAAATAAAACTCCTTTGCCTCAGTAAACCCTTGCCTTTATTATTAGCAATGACATTCTATTGGGCCTAATGGAAAGCTGCTATATAATAGATTTTTATAAAGATAATAACCAGCAAGGTTTTCTTGTAATTGCTCAGCGTGATCAGAATGTTGTATTTTGCTGCCACAAAATATTATTACGAGTAACTCTTTATTAATACTTCCCTTTACCAGGTATTCAGTGTGTATTTAGAGTTAATCTTCACTGTAACCTAAAAATGTAGACTTTCTTAAAAATTCACATAAATACAGATAAGAAAATGTTTGTTTCCAGTCAGATGGCCAGTAGCATCAAAATGAACTCTGCCCACCTCTGAATCCTTTCAATCAAGAGCTACTTCTCAATATGGTCTCTAGTTCTCTAGTAAAAAGAAATTTCTAAGCATTTAAGTCACTCTAAAATGCCTCTTTAAAATGTCATTTTCCAGAATATTGCTAGAAGCCTCTACTCAATTGTGATTACTTCTAATTAAGTGAAAAATAGGGAGAACAAATAGAAACAAAAATAGGTGTTTGGTAAAAAGGAAAATATTCCCTTCCACTATATGCCTCCGTGGCACTTATAAACTTGCAGTTCTTTTTGAGTGCTGGCCAGAAATGAACAGGGTAATAGAAATGAAAGCAGAAACAGATGTGGGCAAGTCTAGGTGACCTGCCAAGTGAAAGATAATGTTCTATACAGATGCAGGCACGAATATAGGGAATAAAAATCTTAAAGGCATAGCTGTCTCCATTCACCAGGCACCAAACAATGAGAAAAATACACATCATCCAGGGGTGACTCCTTAAAGCTGAGCTCAAGGGTTTGGCATATAGAATTCTATTTCCATTCCCAAAGTGTCTTCAGTCTCCTTTGCTAAGCATTATGGGACCAAAGACTTAACTG